>NC_041386.1:688135546-688142183 GCF_002162155.2 Triticum dicoccoides
ATATATATATATATATATATATATATATATATATATATATATATATATATATATATATAGCCAACGAAGAAAAACGAAGGAAACAGTGAAGATTTTGCAAAGTTGAAGAATTTGAAAAACTAAAGAATTTCAAAACTGAGGAAAAACTCAAATTGAAGATTTTCAACTTTTGTGGTGGCGTGACCCAGCGTATAAGAATGATGATTTCAGACACCGCGTACAATTGTCGTAGGGTTCTGAGAATCAAATTCTTCATTAATTTCTTCACACTTAGAGTGTTATTCTTCATGGATTGAAGAAGAACGTTTCTTCATGCGTTGCACATCTAAGTCATCAATTCTGCATAAGTGTTAGGATGTGTGTTCTTTTCAAAGAACATTCGAAGATTCTAGGATATTTAGCTCACACCGCAACTTGCTAAATCTCTTCTCATCCAAGGGCTTAGTGAAGATATCAGCTAGCTGTTCTTCAGTCTTCACGTGCTCGATGGAGATGTCACCCTTCAACACATGATCACGAAGAAAATGATGACGAATCTGAATGTGCTTTGTCTTCGAGTGCTGAACTGGGTTGTGAGCAATCTTGATGGCACTCTCATTGTCGCAGAGGAGAGGCACATTCTTCACGTTGACACCATAGTCCTTGAGCGTGTGCTTCATCCAAAGCAGTTGAGGTCCACATTACAGGACAGAGCACCATTCTGTAACTTTAGAAAAGAGGACAAGTGTTTCACACATGTCATACATCAGATTTTTACGACCAAATTGCAAAAAGACATATCACTGTATTCCGTGGTTGCTTTTAGCCACATAAACAGACGGTCAACATATGGAAGGTAGACAATGATGCAAGTGCTTTCGTGACAAACCTGCAGCGGCTACTTACAAATATAGCGTTTCGGATGCGCTTCTGCAGTTCCTCAGTTAGATCCTTTGGGTGCGCACTACTTGGGACAGCTGTTGAAGGTCCTGCAGATGCGTTAGTATGTTAGAAAAAACAACATATTAAGTTAAGAAGAAACAAGGAAACATCTCATTCCAGCTATCAGGTTTTATGCTGACAAGTTCACTAGTAGTCCTGTTTACAGATATCATTTGTTGGCTTAAAATGGCAATGAGAATGAATAATATTTCAAAATTTAGAAGAATGGGGCAAGTTTCATCCATCAGTGAACCCAATTAAGGAGTGTACAGAAGTTATGTACATGAGGGGGCGGGTGTCAGCCCCTGTTCATGTTCTTGCCCTGTTCCTGCGTGCCGCTAGCTTGGACAACCGTAGATCTTCCATCCAACGGCCCAGAGACGAAGATAACGGTCGCCAGCACAAGGCATCTCTCCTTCGTCGATCTACCATCCGACGGCTGCTGATCAATCGCGAGTCACTGTAGTCATCCAGACAACGCATGTGCTCCATTTCTACTTCTATGCTTTTAGCTCCCTTGTAATGGCTATAAAGCCAGCCACCTGCGCGTGGAGTGGGTATGCTTTTACATGTATTGGGTCTAAACCCTAGCCGCCTGTGGCGAGCTGAACCAACTTTCCTCAATTTCAATCAAGAACCCTAGTTCGAAGCCCTGCTTTGCTCCTAACAATTGTTGTGTTTCGTGCTAAATTTCCTAGATCAGAGCTCTGATCCTGACAATTGGTATCAGAGGCCAGACCTTCCTCGGTGGCGGTGTTGATTCTGAGCGGGTGAGGTTGGTTTAGGCTGTAAAATCCCTCTCCCCTCTCAAATCTGGAGGCGGCGAGTTCGAGAAGGCCGGAGTGGCAGCGTTCGGGTACAGTCGGATTTGCAACCTGGTTACCTGAAGATCATCTTTGGGGAGTAAAATTCCAGCTCTTGTAGGCCGACCGTGTACCATCGGAGGCGGGCGCAGGCAACGGCGTAGGCGGCGGTGACAATTGTCTTCACTCCCTCCCATCCCAACCCTGTTCTTGTCCGGGTCAGGTGCTATGACAGGGCCATTAGAATCCATCACAACGGCAGATCTGCAGTTGAAGTCGTTGGAATTGGACATCAAGGTGCTGCAGCACAACAGAGCGCAAGATCATAAGGAATTTCAGGAGTTTCAGGCCATGGTCAACAGGAATTTTGCCACAATGCAAGTTAATTTTGACAAGATTCAGGCAAATTTCAGAAGACTGTTGCTCGAACCTGAACCTGAAGATCAAGCAGTGGACCAGTCTGAACAGGGTAGCGTGCACAACAAAACACCAGAAGTTCAAACCCCAGGGATTCCTGCAGGGAGGCCTAAGCAACTGTTGCCCAATGCTTCCCCTGTGGGAGCAGGCCAAGAAAAAGAGCAGCACTTGGTCAGAGGATCTGCAACTCTGAAGGATCTGAATGGCAAGGAACTGAATTTAGATGGTACACGAAGAATGCCCTATCATCATCCCAATTTTGGTAGCACTAAGGAAGTGGCTCCTACAACTAGAGCTGGTGTGGTACAACAACAAAACCAAGTGTTAGTGGAAGACGTACTCGTGGAAGAGTGGCCAGATGGACAGCGTCAAAGACAATACACACACCAGGATAACAGGAGGATGGTGTTGGCAGTTAAACCAACAAAACTGAACATTTCTGAATTTGAAGGAGTTGACCCTGAGTCATGGATACAAAACCTGGAGCAGTACTTTGCTGCAGCCAGAACACCAATTGAACACATGACTGAATTAGCAGTGTCTTATTTGAAAGGCCCTGCTGTGCAATGGTGGAGAGGAACTGGCTATGCCCCCAACAATGTGCCCTGGCACAGATTCTGCTCTTATCTGACTGCGAGATTTGCTACAGAATCAGTATGTGATGTGGTTAGTTCTTTTCATGCTGCACATTAAACTTCTACAGTGGCTGTCTATGTGGAACAATTTGAGCAGCTGATGAATATTATGAGGAGAGAAAACCCTGGTATACATAATGACTATTATGTCACAAGTTTTGTGTCTGGGCTCACTCCTTATATTAAGAGCCATGTGGAGTATTTCAAGCCTAAGGACTTACAAACTGCTGTCTATATGCTAGAAGAATGTAAAAAGCTCAAATTCCAGTTCAACCAGTGCAAACTAGACCTTATGTGCCACAGCCCAGGAGACAGGTGGTCTTTGAGCAACCCAAGGTCTCCACAACCCAGCCACTACCAAACATGAACACAATCATCCAGCAAGCAAAGCAGAATCAGGTGTGTTACAAGTGCAGAGTGTTGGAAATATGCCCTAGAGGCAATAATAAAAGGATTATTATTATATTTCCATGTTCATGATAATTGTCTTTATTCATGCTATAATTGTATTATTCGGAAATCGTAATACACGTGTGAATACATAGACCATAATATGTCCCTAGTAAGCCTCTAGTTGACTAGCTCGTTGATCAACAGATAGTCATGGTTTCCTGACTATGGACATTAGATGTCGTTGATAATGGGATCACATCATTAGGAGAATGATGTGATGGACAAGACCCAATCCTAAGCATAGCACAAGATCGTATAGTTTGTTTTTCTAGAGCTTTTCCAATGTCAAGTATCTTTTCCTTAGACCATGAGATCGTGTAACTCCCAGATACCGTAGGAGTGCTTTGGGTGTACCAAACGTCACAACGTAACTGGGTGACTATAAAGGTGCACTACAGGTATCTCCAAAAGTGTCTGCTGGGTTGACACGGATCGAGACTGGGATTTGTCACTTCGTATAACGGAGAGGTATCACTGGGCCCACTCGGTAGTGCATCATCATAATGAGCTCAAAGTGACCAAGTGTCTGGTCACGGGATCATGCATTATGGTACGAGTAAAGTGACTTGCCGGTAACGAGACTGAACGAGGTATTGGGATACCGGGGATCGAGTCTCGGGCAAGTAACATACCGTCTGACAAAGGGAATAGTATACGGGGTTGTTTGAATCCTCGACATCATGGTTCATCCGATGAGATCATCGAGGAGTATGTGGGAGCCAACATGGGTATCCAGATCCCGCTGTTGGTTATTGACCGGAGAGCTGTCTCGGTCATGTCTACATGAATCCTGAACCTGTAGGGTCTACACACTTAAGGTTCGGTGACACTAGGGTTGTATGAATATGAGTATGCAGCAAACCGAATGTTGTTCGGAGTCCCGGATGAGATCCCGGATGTCACGAAGAGTTTCGAAATGGTCCGGAGGTAAAGAATTATATATAGGAAGTGCTGTTTCGGCCATCAGGAAAGTTTCGGGGTCACCCGGTATTGTACCGGGACCACCGGAAGGGTCTCGGGGGTCCACAGTGGGGCCACCTATCCCGGAGGGCCCTGTCGGCTGAAGTGGGAGGGGAACCAGCCCCTAGTGGGCTGGTGCACCCCCCCCCCTTGGCCCCCCCTGCGCCTAGGGTTGGAAACCCTAGGTGGGGGGGCGCACCACTAGCCTTGGGGGGCACTCCACCCCCCTGGCCGCCGCCCCCCTTGGGAGATTGCATCTCCTAGGGCCGGCGCCACCCCCCTGGGGGCCTATATAAAGGAGGGCAGGGAGGGAGGGCAGCCGCACCTAAGTCTTGGTGCCTCCCTCCCCTTGCTACACCTCGTCCTCCTCCCGCAGCAGCTTAGCGAAGCCCTGCCGGAGTTCTGCTGCATCCACCACCTAGCCGTCGTGCTGCTGGATCATCATCAACCTCTCCTTCCCCCTTGCTGGACCAAGACGGAGGAGACTTCACGCTGACCGTACGTGTGTTGAACGCGGATGTGCCGTCCGTTTGGCGCTAGGATCTCGGGTGATAGGATCACGACGAGAACGACTACCTCAACCCCGTTCTTTTGAACGCTTCCGCTCGCGATCTACAAAGTGGTATGTAGATGCATCTCTCCTTTCACTCGTTTCTTAGATGAACTCATAGATGGATCTTGGTGAAACCGTAGGAAATTTTTTATTTTCTTCAACGTTCCCCAACACAGAGAACCATGGGTTCCTGGCCATAGGCAGGTTTGTAAAATGAGCCAGAAAGCACAAATTCAAGCACTACAGGCTTAAGAAGATGAGAACCCTGAAACAATATTTGTTACAGATTTTGATGACCCTGACTTGGAAGCAACTGACCCAGTATCTGAAGAAGCAGTGTTAAAGGTGTCACTACATGATGCCATGGGCATAGGAGCAGCTAGAAATACTTTTATCCTCGCTGTTAAGTTAGGGGATACAGTGGCCACAACATTAATAGATAGTGGTAGTACTTCCACTTTCATTTCTCCTCAAATGACAAGCAAACTCCCTGTGGTTCCTAGCCCTACACCCAAAATTAAGGTAGTTGTTGCTAGTGGGGGAGTATTATGGACTGAATTCCAAGCTAAAAATTGCCCATATCAGATGCAAGGACACCACTTTAATGACAGCTTCAGGGTGTTGAAATTAAAAGGATATGACATGATTTTAGGGGTGGACTGGCTCAGGAAATATAGTCCAATCCAAACGGACTTTATTAAACCTCTCTCGCGAGCAAAACATGATCAACACCAGAACTCTATGGGTGTTCGATTCATTACAATGTAACTAGATTATTGACTCTAGTGCAAGTGGGAGACTGTTGGAAATATGCCCTAGAGGCAATAATAAAAGGATTATTATTATATTTCCTTATTCATGATAATTGTATTATCCGGAAATCGTAATACACGTGTGAATACATAGAGCCTAATATGTCCCTAGTAAGCCTCTAGTTGACTATCTCGTTGATCAATAGATAGTCATGGTTTCCTGACTATGGACATTAGATGTCGTTGATAACGGGATCACATCATTAGGAGAATGATGTGATGGACAAGACCCAATCCTAAGCATAGCACAAAATCGTATAGTTCATTTTGCTAGAGCTTTTCCAATGTCAAGTATCTTTTCCTTAGACCATGAGATCGTGTAACTCCCGGATACCGTAGGAGTGCTTTGGGTGTACCAAACGTCACAACGTAACTGGGTGACTATAAAGGTGCACTATAGGTATCTCCGAAAGTGTCTGTTGGGTTGACACGGATCGAGACTGGGATTTGTCACTCCGTATAACGGAGAGGTATCACTGGGCCCACTCGGTAGTGCATCATCATAATGAGCTCAAAGTGACCAAGTGTCTGGTCACGGGATCATGCATTACGGTACGAGTAAAATGACTTGCCGGTAACGAGACTGAACGAGGTAGTGGGATACCGACGATCGAGTCTCGGGCAAGTAACAAAGGGAATAGTATACGGGGTTGTTTGAATCCTCGACATCGTGGTTCATCCGATGAGATCATCGAGGAGTATGTGGGAGCCAACATGGGTATCCAGATCCCGCTGTTGGTTATTGACCGGAGAGCCGTCTCGGTCATGTCTACATGTCTCCCGAACCCGTAGGGTCTACACACTTAAGGTTCGGTGACGCTAGGGTTGTATGAATGTGAGTATGCAGCAAATCGAATGATGTTCGGAGTCCCGGATGAGATCCCGGACGTCACGAGGAGTTTCGGAATGGTTCGGAGGTAAAGAATTATATATAGGAAGTGCTGTTTCGGCCATCGGGAAAGTTTCAGGGTCACCCGGTATTGTACCGGGACCACCGGAAGGGTCCCGGGGGTCCACCGGGTGGGGTCACCTATCCCGGAGGGACCCGTGGGCTGAAGTAGGAGGGGAACCAGCCCCTAGTGG
>NC_041386.1:688142394-688173107 GCF_002162155.2 Triticum dicoccoides
ACTCCACCCCCCTGGCCGCTGCCCCCCTTGGGAGATTGCATCTCCCAGGGCCGCCGCCCCCCCCTGGGGGGCCTATATAAAGGAGGGCAGGGAGAGAGGGCAGCCGCACCTATGTCTTGATGCCTCCCTCCCCCTGCTACACCTCGTCCTCCTCCCGCAGCAGCTTGGCGAAGCCCTGCCGGAGTTCTGCTGCATCCACCACCAGGCCGTCGTGCTACTGGATCATCATCAACCTCTCCTTCCCCCTTGCTGGATCAAGACGGAGGAGACGTCACGCTGACCGTACGTGTGTTGAACGCGGAGGTGCCGTCCGTTCGGCGCTAGGATCTCCGGTGATAGGATCACGACGAGAACGACTACCTCAACCCCGTTCTTTTGAACGCTTCCGCTCGCGATCTACAAAGTGGTATGTAGATGCATCTCTCCTTTCACTCGTTGCTTAGATGAACTCATAGATGGATCTTGGTGAAACCGTAGGAAATTTTTTATTTTATGCAACGTTCCCCAACAGTGGCATCATGAGCTAGGTCTATGCGTAGTTCTCTATTGCACGAGTAGAACACAATTTATTTGTGGGCGTAGATCTTGTCAACTTGCTTGCCGCTACTAGGCTTTTCTTGCTTCAGCGGTATTGTGGGATGAAGCGGCCTGGACCGACCTTACACGTACGCTTACGTGAGACAGGTTCCACCGATTGACATGCACTAGTTGCATAAGGTGGCTAGCGGGAGTCTGTCTCTCCTACTTTAGTTGGAGCGGATTCGATGAAAAGGGTCCTTATGAAGGGTAAATAGAAGTTGAGAAAATCACGTTGTGGTTATTTGTAGGTAAGAAAACGTTCTTGCTAGAACCCAATTGCAGCCACGTAAAAGATGCAACAACAATTAGAGGACGTCTAATTTGTTTTTGCAGCAATTGTCATGTGATGTGATATGGCTAGAAGTTGTGAAGAATGATGATTGATATATTGTGATGTATGAGATCATGTTCTTGTAATAGGAATCATGACTTCCATGTCGATGAGTATGAAAACCGGCAGGAGCCATAGGAGTTGTCTTTATTTTTTGTATGACCTGCGTGTCATTGAAGAACGCCATGTAAATTACTTTACTTTATTGCTAAACGCGTTAGCCATAGAAGTAGAAGTAGTCGTTGGTGTGACAACTTCATGAAGTCACAATGATGGAGATCATGGTGTCATGCCGGTGACGAAGATGATCATGGAGCCCCGAAGATGGAGATCGAAGGAGCTATATGATATTGGCCATATCATGTCACTACTATATAATTGCATGTGATGTTTATTATGTTTTATGCATCATGTTTACTTAGAACGGCGGTAGTAAATAAGATGATCCCTTATACTAATTTCAAGAAAGTGTTCCCCCTAACTGGGCACCGTTGCTAAAGTTCGTCCTTCCGAAGCACCACGTGATGATCGGGTGTGATAGATCCTTACGTTCACAAACAATGGGTGTAAGACAGATTTACACATGCCGAACACTTAGGGTTAACTTGACGAGCCTAGCATGTACAGACATGGCCTCGGAACACAAGAGACCGAAAGGTCGAACATGAGTCGTATGGAAGATAGAATCAACATGGAGATGTTCACCGATGATGACTAGTCCGTCTCACGTGATGATCGGACACGGCCTAGTCGACTCGGATCATGTAACACTTACATGACTAGAGGGATGTCAATCTGAGTGGGAGTTCATTCAATAATTTGATTAAATGAACTTAATTATCATGAACTTAGTCTAAAACTTTTGCAAAATATGTCTTGTATATCAAATGGCCAACGCTCATGTCAACATGAACTTCAACGCGTTCCTAGAGAAAACCAAGCTGAAAGATGATGGCAGCAACTATTCGGACTGGGTCCGGAACATGAGGATCATCCTCATAGCAGCCAAGAAAGCATATGTCCTAGATGAACCACTAGGTGAAGCACCCATCCCAGAGAACCAAGACGTTATGAACGCTTGGCAGTCACGCGTTGATGATTACTCCCTCGTTCAGTGCGGCATGCTTTACAGCTTAGAACCGGGGCTCCAAAAGCGTTTTGAGAAACACGGAGCATATGAGATGTTCGAGGAGCTGAAAATGGGTTTTCAAGCTCATGCCCGGGTCGAGAGATATGAAGTCTCCGACAAGTTCTATAGTTGTAAGATGGAGGAAAAAGTTCTGTCAGTGAGCACATACTCAAAATGTCTAGGTTGCACAACCGCCTGTCCCAGCTGGAGATCAACCTCCCAGACGAGGCGGTCATTGACAGAATCCTTCAGTCGCTCCCACCAAGCTACAAGAGCTTTGTATTGAACTACAATATGCAGGGGATGGTGAAGACCATTCCTGAAGTATTTTCAATGCTGAAGTCAACAGAGGTTGAAATCAAGAAAGAACATAAAGTGTTGATGGTCAATAAGACCACTAAGTTCAAGAAGGGCAACGGTAAGAAGAACTTCAAGAAGGACGGCAAAGATGTTGCCGCGCCCAGTAAGCCAGTTGCCGGGAAGAAGTCAAAGAATGGACCCAAGCCTGAGACTGAGTGCTTTTATTGCAAGGGGAAGGGTCACTGGAAGCGGAACTGCCCCAAATACTTAGCGGACAAGAAGGCCGGCAACACTAAAGGTATATTTGATATACATGTAATTGATGTGTACCTTACCAGTACTCGTAGTAACTCCTGGGTATTTGATACCGGTGCCGTTGCTCATATTTGTAACTCACAGCAGGAGTTGCGGAATAAGCGGAGACTGGCGAAGGACGAGGTGACGATGCGCGTCGGGAATGGTTCCAAGGTCGATGTGATCGCCGTCGGCACGCTACCTCTACATTTACCTACGGGATTAGTTTTAAACCTCAATAATTGTTATTTAGTGCCAAGTTTGAGCATGAACATTGTATCTGGATCTCATTTGATACGAGATGGCTACTCATTTAAATCCGAGAATAATGGTTGTTCTATTTATATGAGAGATATGTTTTATGGTCATGCCCCGATGGTCAATGGTTTATTCTTAATGAGTCTCGAACGTAATATTACACATAATCATAGTGTGAATACCAAAAGATGTAAAATTGATAACGATAGTCCCACATACTTGTGGCACTGCCGCCTTGGTCACATTGGTGTCAAGCGCATGAAGAAGCTCCATGCTGATGGACTTTTAGAGTCTCTTGATTATGAATCATTTGACACGTGCGAACCATGCATCATGAGCAAAATGACCAAGACTCCGTTCTCTGGAACAATGGAGCGAGCAACCAACTTATTGGAAATCATACATACCGATGTGTGCGGTCCAATGAGCGTTGAGGCTCGTGGAGGATATCGTTATGTTCTCACTCTCACTGATGACTTGAGTAGATATGGGTATGTCTACTTAATGAAACACAAGTCTGAAACCTTTGAAAAGTTCAAGGAATTTCAGAATGAGGTAGAGAATCAACGTGACCGAAAGATAAAGTTCCAACGATCAGATCGTGGAGGAGAATATTTAAGTCACGAATTTGGTACACACTTAAGGAAATGTGGAATCGTTTCACAACTCACGCCGCCTGGAACACCTTAGTGTAATGGTGTGTCCGAACGTCGTAATCGCGCTCTATTGGATATGGTGCGATCTATGATGTCTCTTACCGATTTACCGCTATCATTTTGGGGATACGCTCTAGAGACAGCTACATTCACTTTAAATAAGGCACCATCTAAATCCTTTGAGACGACACCGTATGAATTATGGTTTGGGAAGAAACCTAAGTTGTCGTTTCTAAAAGTTTGGGGATGCGATGCTTATGTCAAGAAATTACAACCTGAAAAGCTCAAACCCAAGTCGGAAAAATGCGTCTTCATAGGATACCCTAAGGAAACCATTGGGTATACCTTCTACTTAAGATCCGAGGGCAAGACCTTTGTTGCCAAGAATGGATCCTTTCTGGAAAAAGAGTTTCTCTCGAAAGGAGTAAGTGGGAGGAAAGTAGAACTCGATGAAGTACTACCTCTTGAATCGGAAAGTAGTACAGCTCAGGAAAATGTTCCTGTGGTGCCTACACCAATAGGAGAGGAAATTAATGATGATGATCAATGTACTTCGGATCAAGTTGCTACAGAACCTCGTAGGTCCACAAGGACATGTTCCACACCAGAGTGGTATGGCAACCCTGTCCTGGAAATCATGTTGTTAGACAACGGCGAACCTTCGAACTATGAAGAAGCGATGGAGGGCCCAGATTCCAACAAATGGCTTGAAGCCATGCAATCCGAGATAGAATCCATGTATGAAAACAAAGTATGGACTTTGACTGACTTGCCCGATGATCGGCGAACGATAGAAAACAAATGGATCTTTAAGAAGAAGACGGACGCGAATGGTAATATTACCGTCTATAAAGCTCGACTTGTCGCTAAGGGTTATCGACAAGTTCAAGGGGTTGACTACGATGAGACTTTCTCTCCCGTAGCGAAGCTGAAGTCTGTCTGAATCATGTTAGCAATTCCCGCATACTATGATTATGAGATATGGCAGATGGACGTCAAAACGGCATTCCTTAACGGGCATCTTAAGGAAGAACTGTATATGATGTAGCCGGAGGGTTTTGTCGATCCTAAGAATGCTAACAAAGTATGCAAGCTTCATCGGTCCATTTATGGGCTGGTGCAAGCATCTCGGAGTTGGAACATTCGCTTTGATGAGATGATCAAAGCGTTTGGGTTTATGCAGACTTATGGAGAAGCCTGCGTTTACAAGAAAGTGATTGGGAGCTTTGTAGCATTTCTCATATTATATGTAGATGACATACTCTTGATGGGAAATGATATAGAACTTTTGGACAACATTAAGGCCTACTTGAATAAGTGTTTTTCAATGAAGGACCTTGGAGAAGCTGCTTACATATTAGGCATCAAGATCTATAGGGATAGATCGAGACGCCTCATAGGTCTTTCACAAAGCACATACCTTGATAAGATTTTGAAGAAGTTCAAAATGGATCAGTCCAAGAAATGATTCTTGCCTGTATTGCAAGGTGTGAGATTGAGCTCAGCTCAATGCCCGACCACGGCAAAAGATAAAGAAGAGATGAGTGTCATCCCCTATGCTTCAACCATAGGATCTATTATGTATGCCATGCTGTGTACCAGACCTGATGTAAACATTGCCGTAAGTTTGGTAGGAAGGTACCAAAGTAATCCCGGCAAGGAACACTGGACAGCGGTCAAGAATATCCTGAAGTACCTCAAAAGGACAAAGGACATGTTTCTCGTTTATGGAGGTGACAAAGAGCTCGCCGTAAAGGGTTACATCGACGCTAGCTTCGACGCAGATCTGGATGACTCTAAGTCACAAACTGGATACGTGTATATGTTGAATGGTGGAGCAGTAAGCTGGTGCAGCTGCAAGCAGAGCGTCGTGACGGGATCTACATGTGAAGCGGAGTACATGGCACCCTCGGAGGCAGCACATGAAGCAATATGGGTGAAGGAGTTCATCACCGACCTAGGAGTCATACCCAATGCGTCGGGGCCGATCAAACTCTTCTGTGACAACACTGGAGCTATTGCCCTTGCCAAGGAGCCCAGGTTTCACAAGAAGACCAGCCACATCAAGCGTCGTTTCAACTCCATCCGTGAAAATGTTCAAGATGGAGACATAGATATTTGCAAAGTACATACGGATCTGAATGTCGCAGATCCGTTCACTAAACCTCTCTCGCGAGCAAAACATGATCAACACCAGAACTCTATGGGTGTTCGATTCATTACAATGTAACTAGATTATTGACTCTAGTGCAGGTGGGAGACTGTTGGAAATATTCCCTAGAGGAAACAATAAAAGGATTATTATTATATTTCCTTGTTCATGATAATTGTATTATCCGGAAATCGTAATACACGTGTGAATACATAGACCCTAATATGTCCCTAGTAAGCCTCTAGTTGACTATCTCGTTGATCAATAGATAGTCATGGTTTCCTGACTATGGACATTAGATGTCGTTGATAACGGGATCACATCATTAGGAGAATGATGTGATGGACAAGACCCAATCCTAAGCATAGCACAAAATCGTATAGTTCATTTTGCTAGAGCTTTTCCAATGTCAAGTATCTTTTCCTTAGACCATGAGATCGTGTAACTCCCAGATACCGTAGGAGTGCTTTGGGTGTACCAAACGTCACAACATAACTGGGTGACTATAAAGGTGCACTACAGGTATCTCCGAAAGTGTCTGTTGGGTTGACATGGATCGAGACTGGGATTTGTCACTCCGTATAACGGAGAGGTATCACTGGGCCCACTCGGTAGTGCATCATCATAATGAGCTCAAAGTGACCAAGTGTCTGGTCACAGGATCATGCATTATGGTACGAGTAAAGTGACTTGCCGGTAACGAGACTGAACGAGGTATTGGGATACCGGGGATCGAGTCTCGGGCAAGTAACATACCGTCTGACAAAGGGAATAGTATACGGGGTTGTTTGAATCCTCGACATCATGGTTCATCCGATGAGATCATCGAGGAGTATGTGGGAGCCAACATGGGTATCCAGATCCCGCTGTTGGTTATTGACCGGAGAGCCGTCTCGGTCATGTCTACATGTCTCCCGAACCTGTAGGGTCTACACACTTAAGGTTCGGTGACACTAGGGTTGTATGAATATGAGTATGCAGCAAACCGAATGTTGTTTGGAGTCCCGGATGAGATCCCGGATGTCACGAAGAGTTTCGAAATGGTCCGGAGGTAAAGAATTATATATAGGATGTGTTGTTTCGGCCATCGGGAAAGTTTCGGGGTCACCCGGTATTGTACCGGGACCACCGGAAGGGTCTCGGGGGTCCACCGAGTGGGGCCACCTATCCCGGAGGGCCCTGTGGGCTGAAGTGGGAGGGGAACCAGCCCCTAGTGGGCTGGTGCGCCCCCCCCCCCTTGGCCCTCCTGCGCCTAGGGTTGGAAACCCTAGGTGGGGGGGGGCGCACCACTAGCCTTGGGGGGCACTCCACCCCCCTGGCCGCCGCCCCCCTTGGGAGATTGCATCTCCTAGGGCCGGCGCCACCCCCCTGGGGGCCTATATAAAGGAGGGCAGGGAGGGAGGGCAGCCGCACCTAAGTCTTGGCACCTCCCTCCCCTTGCTACACCTCGTCCTTCTCCCGCAGCAGCTTGGCGAAGCCCTGCCGGAGTTCTGCTGCATCCACCACCACGCCGTCGTGCTGCTGGATCATCATCAACCTCTCCTTCCCCCTTGCTGGACCAAGACGGAGGAGACTTCACGCTGACCGTATGTGTGTTGAACGCGGATGTGCCGTCCGTTCGGCGCTAGGATCTCGGGTGATAGGATCACGACGAGAACGACTACCTCAACCCCGTTCTTTTGAACGCTTCCGCTCGCGATCTACAAAGCGGTATGTAGATGCATCTCTCCTTTCACTCGTTTCTTAGATGAACTCATAGATGGATCTTGGTGAAACCGTAGGAAATTTTTTATTTTCTTCAACGTTCCCCAACACAGAGAACCATGGGTTCCTGGCCATAGGCAGGTTTGTAAAATGAGCCAGAAAGCACAAATTCAAGCACTACAGGCTTAAGAAGATGAGAACCCTGAAACAATATTTGTTACAGATTTTGATGACCCTGACTTGGAAGCAACTGGCCCAGTATCTGAAGAAGCAGTGTTAAAGGTGTCACTACATGATGCCATGGGCATAGGAGCAGCTAGAAATACTTTTATCCTCACTGTTAAGTTAGGGGATACAGTGGCCACAACATTAATAGATAGTGGTAGTACTTCCACTTTCATTTCTCCTCAAATGGCAAGCAAACTCCCTGTGGTTCCTAGCCCTACACCCAAAATTAAGGTAGTTGTTGCTAGTGGGGGAGTATTATGGACTGAATTCCAAGCTAAAAATTGCCCATATCAGATGCAAGGACACCACTTTAATGACAGCTTCAGGGTGTTGAAATTGAAAGGATATGACATGATTTTAGGGGTGGACTGGCTCAGGAAATATAGTCCAATCCAAACGGACTTTATTAAAATGGAGATGAAAATTTCTAACAGTTCTGGACAGTTTGTAACTTTTCTGGATAAAACTGTCCCCTTGGCTCCTGTTACTGAAACCCAAGACAATACTGAGAAACTGCTGGAGCAAGCTGTCTGTGGATTATTCCTATTTACAACATCCGGTCAGGAATTCACAGCTGCTAGTCAAGATATTCCTGCTAATTTACAACCTCTGTTGGAACAATTTGAAAAGGTCTTTCAGGAACCTACTGAACTACCCCCAAGCAGGCCTTGTGACCACAGAATACCACTAGTAGAAGGGGCAAAAGTGGTAAATGAAAGGCCATACAGAATTCCTCACCATCGGAAACAAATACTGGAGAAAATAATTCAAGAATTGTTGAAAAAGGGAATTATCAGGCCTAGTTCCAGTCCTTTCTCCTCCCCGGTGTTACTAGTGAAGAAAAAAGATGGCTCTTGGAGGCTCTGCACTGATTACATGAAGTTGAATGCAATCACTATCAAAAACAAGTATCATATCCCTGTGATTGAGGATCTCTTGGACCAACTCAAGGGAGCAAAGGTATTTTCAAAGCTTGACTTAAGAAATGGATATCACCAAATAAGAATGGCAGCAGAAGATATACCTAAAACTGCATTCACTACTCATATGGGGCTCTTTGAGTTTCTGGTCATGTCATTTGGACTTACTAATGGCCCTCCTACCTTCCAAGCACTAATGAACTTCCTGCTGGGTCACCTCAAGTTTGTGGTGGTTTTCTTTGATGACATATTAGTGTTCAGTTTTTCCATGGAAGAGCACAAGGATCACTTAAAGCAAGTATTGGATATATTGCAAGCAAACAAGTTGTATGCAAAACTTGAGAAGTGGACTTTTGGACAGAGAGAAATTGAATACTTAGGGAAGGTGATTAACTCAGAAGGAGTGTCAACTGACCCTTCCAAAATACAAGCTATTAAGAACTGGCCAACCCCAACTATAGTTACCGAACTGAGAAGTTTCCTGGGGTTAAGTGGTTATTATAGGGGATTTATCCAAGGCTATGGGATAATTTGCAGGCCTCTGTTTGATTGCTTAAAGAAAGAAGGTTTTGCTTGGAAAGAGGAGCAACAACAGGCTTTTGTCACATTGAAGAACAAGCTCACCAATACTCCTGTATTGGCTCTCCCTGATTTCTCCAGACCCATCATTTTGGAAACAGATGCTTGTGGCTATGGACTGGGAGGTGTCTTGATGCAAGAACGGAGGCCTATCTCATATTTCAGTAAAAGTATTGGTCCTAAAGCAGCTGCAATGAGCACTTATGACGAGGAAGCTTTGGCCATAATTGAAGCAGTAAAAAAATGGAAACATTATTTCTTGGCAACTGCCCTAGTGATCAGAACTGACTAGGAGAGTCTGAAATATATTCAGGACCAGAAAATCATTGAGGGCATTCAACATAAACTGTTGTTAAAGTTACTGGGCTATAACTTCACTATTGAGTATAAGAAGGGAAAAGAGAATAAAGTAGCTGATGCCTTAAGCAGAGCAAAACATATGATTTTTGCATTAGTTGCTACTACTACTTCTCCAACTTGGGGTAAAGAAGTTATGAAGAGTTATCAGAATGATAGTAAGATCAAAGAAATCATTGCTGAAACTACTATGGATAAGTCCAAAAGCACTGCTTATTCTTTCAACAATGGGATCCTCAGATTTCATAACAAGATTGTAGTCGAAGCAGCTACTAATCTCAGGCAGGAAATTTTACAAACATTCCATAACTCTGAGCTTGGGGGCCACTCTGGAGAAAGAGCAACTTATCAAAGAGTTAAGTTAGTGTTTCATTGGCAGGGAATGAAACAGGATGTGGTGACATTTGTGAAAATGTGCCCTGTTTGTCAGGTTAACAAAGCTAAGCACACCCCCTACCCTGGACTACTAGAGCCCCTCCCCGTGAAAGACTTTGCTTGGGCCCATGTGAGCATGGACTTTGTTGAGCATGGACTTTGTTGAGGGACTGCCAAAATCTGAAGACAAAAACCTCATCCTAGTGGTTGTGGACAGGTTTACAAAGTACTCTCATTTCATTGCTATGAAACACCCCATTACAGTGCAATCTGTGGCCAGAGCATTTTCTGATAATATATTTAGATTGCATGGAATACCTCTAGTGATAGTAACTGACAGAGATAGGATTTTCACTAGCAATTTGTGGCAGAAGCTGTTCAAATCCTTGAATATCAAATTACGCATGAGCACCAGCTACCATCCACAAACAGATGGGCAAACAGAGAGGTTAACCAGTGCCTGGAAAACTACTTGAGGTGTATGTGTTTTCAACAACCAAGGAAGTGGCATGGATGGTTGGCTTTGGCTGAGTGGTGGTACAACACCTCTTTGCAAATGACACCATTCCAAGCACTATATGGATTTCCTCTCCCAATGGTTGCAGAATCAGCCCTGCCTGATGCTATTTGTGAAGATAATGAAGGTCTTCTTCACAACAGGGAACTGGCACTTGAAGTAATCAAACAGAATCTTCTCAAAACACAAGCAAGAATGAAACATTTTGCTGATAAGAAGAGAAGGGAGAGGGAATTTACAGTGGGAAATATGGTTTATTTGAAGTTACAGCCTTACAGACACACATCCTTAAGTCTGCATCGGCATCTAAAGCTGCATTCTAAATTCTATGGACCATTCAGGGTCCTTGAGAGAATTGGAAACCATGCTTACAAGTTTTTGTTGCCAGAAGGTTGTTTACTACATGATACATTCCATGTCAGCCAGTTGAAAAAGCATATTGGACCTGCAGTGGTGCCTTCAACCAAACTACCGCTGGTATGTCCTGATGGTATAATCAAGCTGGAACCCGAGGCTGTTCTTGAAAGGAAACTGATTCCCAGGAAACAAGGTAATATCAGCATCCCTATCGTCGGATGGTTGGTTAAATGGAACAAACTTCCAGCGGAAGAGGCTACGTGGGAGGATTCAGCGTTTATCCAGAAAGTTTTTCCTGCTTTCAGAGCTTGAGGACAAGCTCAGTCTCCGTTGGGGGGTATTGTCAGGCCCTGTTCATGTTCTTGCCCTGTTCCTGCGTGCCGCTAGCTTGGACAATCGTAGATCTTCCATCTAGCGGCCCAGAGACTAAGATAACGGTTTGCCAGCACAAGGCATCTCTCCTTCGTCGATCTGCCATCCGACGGCTGCTGATCAATCGCGAGTCACTGTAGTCGTCCAGACAACGCATGTGCTCTGTTTCTACTTTTATGCTTTTAGCTCCCTTGTAATGGCTATAAAGCCAGCCACCTGCGCGTGGAGTGGGTATGCTTTTACATGTATTGGGTCTAAACCCTAGCCGCCTGTGGCGAGCTGAACCAACTTTCCTCAATTTCAATCAAGAAGCCTAGTTCGAAGCCCTGCTTTGCTCCTAACAATTGCTGTGTTTCGTGCTAAATTGCCTAGATCAGAGCTCTGATCCTGACAGCGGGGATGGGGACTGTATGTCAATTGATATACTATGGTAAAAAAAACTGGGGAACAAAACAGGGATCACAGAAATCGGTCTATAATAGTAGAAACACAACATAAATTAAGGGAAATACCTCACAACAATAATTTCCAGTCACAACAGACCCTTTTATCTGTAGCGAGCCTCTGAAGCTGGCTTGGACTTAGGCATCTTGACCACGAGTGAGTCTATGAAGCAGCACTTGGTACCTGCGCTAGCGTAATCGAGCATAGCATCAACAAACATACAGACACCCTGTTTTAGCAAGGCGTCAATGAGAAATCTATGAATCATACTGAACCATATATGGCTGAGCTAATCAGTTCATCCCCAATTTGTTAAAAACTCATTAATCCTGAATGCATCATGGCGGATCTATCAATTGACCTCCAAATAAGACGAAAATTATAATAATAAGCTCCACTGAAAGTGTGTCCTCTGCAAACATTCTGCAAATCACCAATCTCTCGTCAGAGCTCATTCAAGATTTAGGCGAATCAAGCATTATCGGAACAATCTCAAATTATATCCTAAAAAAATCTGCCCCAATGTAAACGCCAAAAGCCCAAAAGGAAGGGGAAATGCTCAAGCCCCAGCACCCGATTTCCCAGATCTAAAAGGAGGCGGCAGCATCTAAATGCTCGTAGAACACTTCCCTTGATTGGATCCCACCGGAAACCGCGGGATGGCGAACGTGTCCACCACCCGCAGGCCGCAGCGCCTGGCGGGGGCCGGTGGCGAACGGCGACGCCGCGCCGACGAGTAGGGGCACCAAGCGACGGACCGTGCCCAGGTTAATAGGAGGCAACGGCGAGAAGGCCTAGAGCTACTCGTGGTTCATTGTCTAGAGCTCGTCGAGGAGGAGGTCGAGCTCGCCGTCCTCTGCGGCCGGGGAACTGGCCGGGACCTGCCCTGCGGCTAGGCGTCAATCGGCTCCGAGAGATCAGGGCGGCCGACAGATTCTCCTTGCGAGTTACAGCATCTCTACCAGACTCCATATAATTCCGGTGAGTATATGGGTTCGGCCCGTTTTGTTACCAAAACAGACTTTGTATCCCGGGCCTAGCATGTAAAAAGTTTACGGTAACCCTGAAATAAACCCTCTCCACCGCTATTTATGTAGTTTCACCGCTCGGATACGGGTCAAACCCTATCCGCCTCCGCCGCCACGATTCCCCTCCCCCTCCGCCCCAATTTCTCGCCGCCGGTGAGCCTAAAAAAACCATAACGACCCTTCCCGACCCATGAACGGCTACGAAAGTGGTGGGGATAACGCGGAGCGCCGCCACCGCCGCCGCATGCAAGCGGGGTCACGGAAGTGGCTCAAGTATGAAAAAGAAATAAAATCGGTGACGCTCCTTCCTCCCGCGACGCTCCCGTGGGCGTCCGGGGGGCCTAACCCTAGCGCCGCCGCCGGTTGCTCCCTCCCCCACTCCATCCTCCCTCGCCGCCGCCCGATGGCGCAAGCGGGCAAAGCCCGCCCGTCGCAGGCGGCGGCGGGGCTCTCTCGTCTCCGCGCTCGAGGGGTAAGGCGCGGGCCGGATGCCTCTGCCCGGATGCGGCGCTTGGCGCTGGGCGCAGCAGCTCGACGGTGCTCCGGCGTGGGCCGGCGACGGGGAGTGGCGGCGATGCGACGGGAAGTGCGGAGGTGGTGCGGGCTGGAGGTCGGTGGTGGCGGCGGCTGCATCCGGCGGTGCGCCCAGATCCGCCTCCGGAGCCGCGGGTCGCGGGCGACCTAGGTCGCGGTCAGCCTCTCCTGCCATGGCTCGTGGGCGGGGGGCGGCGCGGCAGCTGGTGGATGTGTGTGCCGCTGCCCGGTCGGCCCCTTGCGGCTGGTCGACATCGTACGGCACGGGAGATCCCTCCGGTGGTCATCCATGGACGTGGCGGCGAGCGCTCTGCTTCCTCTGCTCCGGCCACGGGCCGCTGCCATGGTCTCGCGCAGGGCCGGACCTATGGCAGGGTGGGGCGAAACCGGTGGTTTCGGGGCGGGGAGCTGGTTGGAAGGACAGGAGCTCCGTTGCGGAGCTGCCCATCGCCGGCCCAAGTGGTTGCCAGTCGTGGCCGTGGGCCATTCCTCCACCTCCCCCTTCCCCATCCTCATGTGTTCTCGATTCCGGCGTTGCTCGAGGTGGAGGTGGTTGGCCGGCGGTCTCGGAGGCAGTTTGGGTGCGGATTTGCTCAAAGTCTCGGCCTTTGGTGATCATTAGGGCGGTCTGGAGGCAGAGCGGCGGCTCTGGCGGCAGGAGGCGCGTTGGTCGTGGGCTGACCGCGCGGCTCGGGTGCGGGCGGGCAGCCACGGTCGCTTGGGCGGCATGGCTGCGGGTGGTTGGCGGAGCGGGGTTGCGACGGAGAGGTTGGAGCACCGGGGTTCACCACTTGACTAGTCCTGGTACTGGCCGACGGAGGCGGCGTCCGCGGACGCCGTTCCCCTTCCTGCAGGCTTCGTCGTGGTGCTCCCACCACCTCCTACGCGTCACTCCGGGTCAGACGATGACGACTTTCTACGGTCGTATCCTTCTTGAGGGCGTCGTCTTGGAGTCCCCGCTTTGGTCGTGTCCGGCTCATCGCTCCTCGGTTGATTGCTCATCTTCATACTACAAGGATTCCGGTCTATGATCATGGTGGTTATCGACTTATCATTAGGGTGCTTAGTCGTCGTTGGGGTGATGTGTTCGGTGCTCGGCACCTTTGTATCTCGCCTTGGGTGCGTGCGTTGAGTGTGGTGGTGGAGTGCGTTTGTATCTTACTCTCATGTGTTGGTGATGGTGTTTTATCTATAAAGCGGGGGGGAAACCCTTTTTCTCAAGTGGCTCAAGTATGGGAGCCAGCCGCCGCCGGCGTTCAAACGCCGCGAGCTCGATGAGTACGAGCGCGAGCTCGCGGTCCGCCGCCGCGCCTCCTCCGGCTCCTCTGCCCCTTGGAGCTCGTTCGCATGCACCTCAAGCTCGCGGCTCACTCCGGTCAAGAGAGAGTCGGAGGATCTCGGGCCGCTCGCCGTCAAGCTCGAGGCCGACGCAGACCAGTCGCGTCGAGGCGTCATCGGCCCCGAAGACTACCTCCCACCGGGGCAGGAGGTCCACCTCGGGCACGTCAACATGGAGCGCTCGCCGAGGAAGGAGGAGGAGGCCGACGCGTGCCGCCGCCACGAGCTCGAGATCGAGGAGATCTTCCTCGAGCAGGGCGTCATGGCATCACAGGCGCACGCGTCCAAGAAGGCGGACTTGCGCGTCATGAAGGCCGACAAGGCCAAGGTCTGGATCAACCTCGACTCCGACGAGGACTGAGCTCCTCCGACTACTCCGCAGCGTCGTCGTCGCCGCACCCGTCGACTTTGGTAGCCTATGCTCGGTACGCTGCACGGCCCGCGGATCCCACCCCTGTGTAGTACTCTGATGTAGTATGATGAACAACTATCTATGATGCAGTATGATGATCAACTATGTATGATGAATGTCGTTGCAAGTTTCTTCCATGAATGTTTTTTTTCAAATTTTACAGTTTCATATACGGGTCTGATCTGCAACGCAAGAGTTCGCCCTGCAAATCTGATCTGCAGCAAACTGTAAACACTTCATCTCCCTCCTCGCCCCCCTTCCAACGATTTAGTGCCTGCGTAGGGTTGCTCCTTCTCCACCTCCTTCATCTCGTCGACAACTTCGCGCACAACAACCGGCCTGAGGTGTTGGCATGAGTAGGCATATCAGTGTTTGCGGGAGCAGCCTCACCATGACAACGAGATTGACGGATCGAACGGCGTAGGCAAGCCGGACAACAACAATGGTGAATCGAGCGTGGACAACACCTTCTGCCGGAGGTCGTGGCAAATCGGATTTGGTGGTGATTTTAGGGTGGATTCTATTGCGCGGCAACAGAGAGATATGGATTGTGTGAGGTGTTGGTAAGATTTTAGAGGCCGAAGTTCAATCAGCCAGCGTGCACGCTTCTGCTATTTTTTCCGGCGTGGAATTTGGGGGAGGAGTCGTGTGGCTCTCTCATTTTTAAGCCAAAAAGGAATCTTTTGGGATTTAACATCTCAATGTTAGGGAAGTTACTGAGAGTCCAGCTAGGCGTTCGGTTAGAGACGCACTAAGCTGTCCAACCGTTGCGTGGAATCCAATGTTTGTAGCATCAACACAACATTTGCAACAGACGCCTAGCAGTTAACAAAATAGACACATCATAGAGCCATTGCAGCATGCCGTTGTGTGTTTGCAGTGGGTATAATAGACCTTTATGTGACCATGCGAGGAGCACTGCAGGAAGGCTTTGGAAAGGGGTGCAAGGGACCAAGTGTGATATCTTTTTAGACGATCGTCTGGTCTTTTCCTCCGATCATATGGTGGAAATGAATCGTTATTCCATTTACCTTTTTTCAGGCGATAAATTGCAGTGTCCTGGCTGGCCCACAGCACCTGCCTATGGCCACTTGGTTACTTCCGCCATTCCAGACATGATCTTGAGTTCCCAGGCGGTCCTCGCTAGCTAAAGGCATTGTTTGTTCTAAAAAAACAAAGGCACGATTTCATCTAGAAATGGATGTGAGGCACAACAGACTATATTTGCCTTGTGGTGCCACTTTTCGTGGGATGAGCCCACGTGCAGCACTAGCCGAATGCTACCATCCCTACAGAAGATTATATCATTGATGTAGCTCTTGACCTTGTTACGGTCAATTGTGCAACAACTTTCTATGTGCCAGCATCTTTAATTCATCTATGAACAAGGTGGTCGGCGAATGTTTGAATCTAGACCTCCCAAGTTAATTCCCCGATCCTTCCTAATCCCATGGGCTCACCGATAGGCTAATTGTTTCATGGGTTCCTCGCCTCAGGATCATGAACTCATCGGTCTCTAGTAACTATAATGAGGGGGAAAGTCCTACATTGCTTTCTGGCTGCAGCATCAAGATGGTGCAGCCTACTGACCATAAGGTCACCCATGCCTCTCAACTAGGATGGGCTAAGAAATTTATTAACTCAGGTTGCCCAATGTGGAAATGCACATGCTTTATATTCTCCTCGTGTCTTCTTAGATGCACATGCATTTGGCAGATAGTTGGTAGGCATCCTTATTCATGCAGAGATGTCTGGTGGACACGTAAACCTCAATTTAATGCTTTCATTCATTGCCTTGCTTTTGGAGCTTCATGTATAAATTTTCCTGTTTCACATGTTAAAATATATACGAGTTTAAAGCACCAATACTCTTACATGAAGTATTGCACAAGTTAGAAGTGAATTTACGGAGGTGGATTAAGAGCACACAGCGCCGACGCCCTCCGAAATCACGGCCTGTCGTCTGCCCCCTCGGGATTCGCGTCACTTTAGCCGAACTGATTTTTTACGCGTGAATACATGACGAAGTTGTGTAGGTTAGCAGTGCGTACATGTCCTTTGACATTTAATATAGTTGACACTTAATGGTATATTTGTGCAGCGTGGTGGGCTAGCATACTAAATTGAGCAGCAAAAGTCAATATTCTCAGTTAATGTCACGCGTTTGCATGCAAGAAAGGTTCATGTGATGCCCTTTGTCTGCACAAATATGTCAGAGTAGTTATTAGTACGTACTACGTAATCAATGTGCTGTTGTCGGAGCTCAGAGGTATGACATGACTCAATAAATAAAAACAAAACAGTTGCATGCAATGTAATTATCGTTAATTCATCTTTGCTGGGCCATGAATATGAACGATTAAATGCGACCACACTGCATTGATAAACCAAACAAGGTGACTAATAACATAGTTTTTAGAGAAGGAAAAGTTTTGGAATTACTATAATTAATTTATCTAGAATTATGATCACGAAGTTCTCGGGTTTAACTAAAGTAAAAATAAGAATACTTAATTTCATGGAATTTATTCCATGAGTTTCCCAGCAATTATAATATTGGAATTCTCTCTTTATTTAAAATTCTAATAATAATGAAATCCACTAATTTAATTGTCATAGGATGAGGTTCTCAATTTTATAGAAGACACATAACTTGATGTTTTTGTTCGATATTACAGTTTTAAAGCTGAAACAAATACATAATCTTGCAAATGATATTGTCAAATGAAAAATAATATTGCAGTTTGAAAACTTGGTAGAAACTAACTATTAGATGTGTTATATGATTCAAAACGCATGGCTCAATAAAATCTGCATGCATGTAGGGCCGCTGTCAGATGTCAGTCAGCCACCTACATCTCCATACATTTATTCTTAGTCAGAGATCATTAAAAGTTTGGAAGAATACAAACCCTATACCTCTCCTAAAAGAAAACATACGTCAATCTAAACTGAAGAATACATGCTGTCTAATGTAGTGGCACGAATCCCTATGCTTATTTACTGGAGAGATATCAGGGTGGTGAGCCGGCAGGTGCTCCTAGGCATTTTCGGTCTCCTGTGTGCTTATTGTCGAGGACTTGTGACCCTCTATAACCATTTCCCCAATGCAACAAGCGGATGCCCTATGAAGGAGGTTCATGACCGGCCGTTAAACAATGTTGCTAGTGCAACACTGGGAGGCACTAGTTCTGCGGCGTATGGAGAACCAAAATAGACTGCGTGGCAAGCTACCACATACATTGTCATGACATTTTGCCAAAATCCTGAGGTATCCAATTCCCGTATAGAATGCCCTTACATGCCATCTCATGTTGTTTTTCTCATCTTCTCCAGCTAAGATGGATATTAACGTGACATTTCGTAAGCATATAGTCCTTTTTTTTCATCAAGGCCATAGCTTAACCCCACGTAAAACCGTAAAGAAAGGGACTTCAAATACTACTGTTGTTACATGGTGCTAGTAGGTCCGCAAATTAATCAAGAAACATAGAGCCACCTTGCTCCAGCACTGGCTGTTGCTCGGAGACTTTCGCACGCGGTTCAGGTGTGTTAGAAGGGAGAGAGAGGATTGGTGAAATAGTTGTTCTTGTATTGCTTGAGCCTCATAGGCATATATAAAGAAGTACATGATCATCTTGGAGTACAAGGCAAGGTAGAATAATATCCTACACTATCCTAGCTTTCCTAATAATCACGATACTCAACATCCCCACAGTCACAACGTTAGCGACGCAGACGGTGAGACTGGAGAAGAATCAAAAGGCAAGCTGATGGACACCCCCCCCCCCCATAGTCGTCGCGGAAGTCGTGGCGGGAGCGAAAACCGACAAGGTTGCTCAAGCAAGGCGGTAGCCCTTTGTGCCGTTTGTCGAGGTAGCCGAGAGCGCAGGGTGGTGTACCCGTGATCGAGGTAGCTGGGCGAGGGACGCCGTGGTCGATGTCGAGTCGGGGTGGCCAGTGTCGAGGTAGTTGCCGTGGACCGGGAAGAAGAGCGGCGGCAACGGCCTGAGGAGGCGGCGCGGTGGCTAGGTCAGAAGCGCGGCGACGATGCTCGAAGTAGGCGAGGAAGAACCTCGACAAACGTGTGAGCAGTCTTGGGTCAAGCGGTGTGGGCCGGCAAGGACCGCGCGACAGTCGGACATGGCCAATGACATTGTTGTCGAGGATAAAGTAGAGGCGCGGTGTAGATGACCAATGGCGATGGACGACGCAACCCGATATTAGATCGGAAAACAAAAAAAAACACCGATCAACCGATCGGCGAGAGAGAAAAAACTCAATCAACGGATATAGAAAAAGACTCTGCCGATCAACACGATCGGCGGACGAATCCTAGGTACGGGTTGTGCGACCCCCGGCAGCATGGAGACCGATTGCCCTGGGGGCGGCACGGAGTGGAAGCGACGGGGGTGTTTAGGGTTTGGATCGGTTAGGCTGATTCCATGATTATTTTGAAGAACAAGGCAAGGTAGAATAATATCATACGCTATCCTAGTTTTTCTAATAATCACGATACTCAACAAGGTGCTGCGACCATGGAGCAGCGGAAGCAGTACAGGTGCATAAATCATTGCCAGCCAATTATCGGCAGGACAAGTAAGGATCCACCTAACGCACAAACTTGGTGTTGGGGCTGCCCCTCTAGCAACGAAAGCCGAGCAGCCCTCCGGCACACGTACGCTGCACGAACCGGGAACCCCTCTCTATCTCTATACACTCACACTCGGGCGGAGGTAGGAGGAAGAACAACAAGGAGACACACGGTGGACACACAGTTTTTTCAACGACAAACGCCATGCCGCACGAACGTCACCTCGCCGCACGAATGGCGTTTCTTTTCCTTGAGCTCAAACTCGGCTCGGCACATACCGATTATTGCTCACACGCTATGACACACTCATGGTTTATTTCCTAACATACTCCACCACGACGACCTGCGTCTGTGCGGAGGCGAAACTCATGCCGCGGTGGGCCGGTGGGCCACCGTCCCGTTGCCGTTTTCCATGTCCTCATCAGCACCGTGTGCCGTGCGCTGCCAATCTTGACTTTGATCCCACCTTACTCATCGACGCCTCCATCTCGCGATCTCCCAGGCCGCCGGAGCCCTGCAGGCCTGTGTCACCTCGCCACCATCTCGACCTTGTGTTCGCCTACACCGTCAGTGCCTTGCCCTCAAGCGCCACCAAAGCCCTTGGCCTCGCATCTTGGTACGTGGTTGTTACCCTCGGGATCGATCTACTGCTTGAACTCGAGAGAATTGCAAAGATACAAGGGTTCCTGGCGTCACGCCGAGGTCTGGATCAGATCGAGAGAGAGAGAGAGCTTGGGGAAGGGGAAGAAGGAAGGTAGGAGAAGTACAACCAGTTTTGGCCAATTACATTCGATGCCCATGCAGCCACGCACGCTCTGACTACTTGTAGCAGAGACTTCCTAAGCGGGCTGGGCTCGCTGCTGGGCGTCATGGGTCGGCCTCCCCTGTGGCGCCCTTGAGTGCATGAGTCAGCCTGCTCCGCTCTCTCTTCTTTGCTCTCTTCTTCAGTCGTTGTGCCTCGGTCTTCAGGAAGGCCGTGACAATGCTCCCTTCCCGAGATGCAGCATGCCCCCATGCTGGTGCTTCCGCGTACCTTCGATGAAGAGCATGAAGTTGTTCCCAGGTAGCAAAGCTTTCTAGCAGTCCAGTCCAAAGAGTCTTAACTTGCGGAAGCAACTTCTTGCCTTGCCGCACCAACCTCGCCTCCAAAATCTGCTCAGGTTGTCGCTTGTCATCAGCAATGAGCAGAACCGAAAGGTCAGTACTCACCGGTGTTGTAGGCGCCACGGCTTTTTTCAGCTGGGACACGTGAAAAACTGGGTGTACTTGGCTTCCAGCCGGCATCTTGAGTTTGTAGGCCACTGCTCCCACTCGTTGAAGCACGTCAAATGGTCCAAAGAAACGAAAATAGAGTTTGTGAGACGATCTTGGAGCCACCGAAGTTTGAGTGTGTGGTTGTAATCGCAGATACACCTTGTCCCCCACCTCAAATACTCGTTCCGATCGCTTGCAGTCTGCAACTTCTTCATTCTTTGACAAGCCATGTGCAAACGTTGTTGGATGAGTTGCTCCATGGTGGAGCGTTCATCCAACCACTGTTGTAAATCAGCTGGTGTCAATCCATCAGCAGGTTGTATTCCAAAGTGTTTGGGTCGCTGGCCATACATGATCTCAAATGGGGTGCGTCCTACAGCAGAATGGAAGGATGTGTTGTACCAGAATTCTGCTTGGGACAACCACTATGATCATTTCTTCGGATTTGCATGCACAAAACATCGCAAAAACGTCTCCAGGCACTGTTTACCCGTTCCGTTTGACCATCCGTTTGTGGGTGGTACGCCGAGCTGAGATTCAGGGTTGTATCGGCCATTTTGAACAAGTTCTGCCATAGTCTGCTAGTGAATACCTTGTCTCTGTCCGACACAATGACTTGGGGCATTCCATGAAGCTTGTACACATTTTTGATGAATGACTAGGCCACCGATAGCGCTGTGAAGGGATGCTTGAGGGCGATGAAACGAGCATATTTAGAAAATTTGTCCACCACCACGAGAATCGTGTCAAACCCACGAGATAGGAGCAGTTTCTCGATGAAATCCATGTTGATCGTGTGCCAACCTTCAGGTGGAACTGGCAAGGGTTGCAACTTCCCTGGGTACTTGACATGCTCTCCTTTAGCTTGTTGACACACAACACATGCTTGCACATATTTCTGAATATAGCTCTTCATCCCTGGCCAGGTAAATAACGCAGAAACACGTTGATAAGTTGCTTCCACGCCCGAGTGCCCTCCAATTGCACTGGAATGGAGTGCCTGCAACACAGCATCATGTGCCTCTGAGTGACTTCCTAGCCAGATTTTTCCTTGGTACCTAATCACTCCTTTGTCCAATGCATATCCTTGGTCGTTTGGACTAGATAGGGCCAACTCAGACAGCAGCTTTTGTGCTAGTGGATCTTTCTCATAGCCTTCAACAATGATTTCCAGCCAACGTGGCTGCACTGATGTGATACTGTGCAACTTCTCATTGTGTGTTCGACGAGACAGAGCATCGGCCGTGATGTTTGACTTGCCTTGCTTGTACACTATCTTGTACTGCAACCCCATAAGTCTGAGGAAAGCCTTCTGTTGCATTGGCGTGGTCACTCACTGATCACCAAGATGGACCAGGCTACGCTGATCCGTGCATATAAAAAATTATCCTGCTTGCATATATGCCTTCCACTTCTCCACAACCATTAAGATGGCCAAGCATTCTTTATCGTACGTTGAAAGGAATCGATTCTTCATGCCCAAGCCCTTACTGAGAAAGGCCACTGGATGCCCTTTTTGCATTAATACCGCCCCCACACCCGTGTCGCAGGCGTCGGTTTCTAAGACAAACTGAACCTTGAAGTCCGGAAGTGCCAACACTGGCGCCTGCACAAGTGCCTGTTTCAAGGCATCAAAAGAAGCTGATGTCAGCGATGTCCACACAAAATGGGTGTTTTTCTTCAGCAGATCAGTCAGAGAGTGGCTGATGATTCCAAAGCCACGGATGAACTTGCGGTAGTATCCTGCCAAACCAAGGACCCCGCAGTTGCTTCACGTTACCAGGCGTGGGCCATTGTTGGACTGCAACTATTTTAGCTGGATCCGTCGACACACCATGCTTCTTAACAATGTATCCCAGGTACTCAAGCGACTCCTTGCAAACGTGCACTTGCTTCGTTTCACATAGAACTGATGCTCGCGCAACATTTTGAACACCTAATCCAAGTGTTGGCAGTGCTCTTCCAAGGTTTGGGAAAAATCCAAGACGTCATCGGAGAAGGACAACACATATTTGCGCAGACCCGGGGCCAAAGTAATGTGCATGCTCGACTGGAATGTGGACGGACCATCAGTAACACCAAATGGCATGACCTTGAACTTGTAGTGGTTGGTGTGGGTGCCAAATGTTGTTTTAGCTTCATCTTCAGGAACCATACGAATCTGGTGGTACCCAGCTCGCAAGTCCAACTTACTGAAAAATGTTGCACCTGACAACTCATCAAGCAACTCCTCGACTACCAGCATCGGATATTTGTTCTTGATTGTGATGGCATTGAGCTGCCGATTGTCTACACAGAATCGCCATGTTCCATCCTTCTTCTGGACCAACAACACTAGTGCTGCAAACGGGCTACGACTAACTTGAATTATTCCTTGTTGTAGCATTGCTCTAACATGTTTTTCCAAATCATCCTTTTGTTGTGGCGAGTAACGATAGGGACGTACCGCAACTGGTTGAGCTCCTGGTATCAGGGGAATTTTATGGTCATAGTCCCGCGCTGGAGGCAACCCTTTGGGCTCATCGAAACGATCATTGTGCACCTCCAACAGTTTCTGAATTTGTGGCGGCACTTCATCTAAGTTTTGCTTATCAGACACATCTCTTAACTGAATTAGGTGTGACACAGCACTTGTCTGCATAAGTAATGAAAGCTGGTGACTATTGATTTCAGGACAGGAGGACACATCGTCTTTGACGCCATGCAAAGTGATACGCTTGCCTTGGTGCCGGAAACGAAACATTTTCTTTTTCCAGTCGATCCACATTGGACCCAAGGATTCAAGCCAGTCATTCCAAGAATGTCATCATAACACCCCATCTTGAGCACTCGCAAATCAGTTGCAAATACATGTCCTTGGCATGACCACACCGCTTCTGGAACCAGTTTATTGCTAGACATGAGCCCCCCATCTGCAATGGCCACTTTGGCCGCTGTCACCTCCACAGCCGAAATCTGAATCCGCTGCACCATTGCTTCACTGATGAAGTTACTGGAGTTGCCCGAGTCAACTAACACTTGCACTTGATGCCCATTAACCACATCAAGCAAACGAATGGTTTTCTTTGCCGGCGTTCCTGCTGCAGCACAATCGGACAGGTGCATCAACCCATCGGTGTCGCTATCGGAACCTTGCTTGCCAGCATCTGTTTCCTCATCCAACTTGACATCCAACAGTAACAAGAGTTCTTCGATTAGTTGTAGGTGAGGTGAGGAAGTACATATATGTCCTTGATGATACTTCCCTCCACATTTGAAGCACAACCCTTTCTCCTTGCAAACTGCTTTTAGTGCAGCTAGCTTTTGAGCTAATTTAACTTTGTCATCTGCCACTGCTTTGTCCTTGGGCGAAGCACCCATAATACCCTTGAACTGCCCTGTATTCTTGTGATCATTGCGCCCAGAGAACCTGTGATCACTATGGTAGCGCGAGCTTGAATCAATCCTCACCTCCTCGAGCAAATCTTCCTGCGTTTGAGTAAGAGACAAAGCGGCATCAACAGCCCTCGGCTTGTGTAAACGAATACCTGACTGTATTTCAGGTTTTAATCCTTTTACAAATTTGGTAGCAAAAAATGTTTCAACATAGTTCTTGTTATAGACCAACACCTTATGCATCAATTCCTCAAACTTGTGATGATACTCTTCTACTGTAGCCATCTGACTAATGCGCTCTAAGCTCTCTAAATGCCTATGGTACTTATCCTTGCCAAATTTTTGAGACACAACAACTACCAACTCTTCCCATCTATCAACAGTATGCATTGCCTCATAGGTCTGCAACCATAAGGACGAAGAGGTGACTGAAAAGAAAATGATATAAGTACATCAAACAATCAGATCAGGGCTGTTGACAATCCAGAAATGCCATAAGTCATACTGGTGTACATGAATAACCAAATGGCATATGCAATTGTCCTGAAGAGGGTAAATAGAAAGTTTAACCAAAGTAATCTTACAACCTCATATTAGAGGTTAGATATCTTTCACGGCGATTACGGAAATGAACACTCTTACACTAAAGCGAGTCAGTGGTGACAACGGGAGGCACACGCGTAGTCGGCGACAACTGCGCGGATGAGAGGGTAGGATAGGGGGACTTAGTTTGTGGTCCTGTAGCTACACGCACTAGTAGAAAAGGGGGCAATGGCCCAGGCTAGTTCAGCCCATTAGTCCCGGTTCAATCCAGAACCGGGACCAATGGAGCTATTTGCCCCGGTTCGTGAGCCCAGGGGGCCGGCCGGGCCACATGGGCCATTGGTCCCGGTTCGTCCGGACCTTTTGGTCCCGGTTGGTGGGACGAACCGGGACCAATGCTCCTGGCTCCTGGCCCACCACTATTGGTCCCGGTTGGTGGCATGAACCGGGACCAAAGGGTTACCTTTAGTCCCGGTTCATGCCACCAACCGGGACCAATGGTGCTGCCTATATATAGCCCCTCGCGCAAGAGCAGAGCACACTGCTCTGTTTTTTCTGGCCGAGGGGGAGAGGGCTTGGTGGTTCTCTAGCTCACCTCCTATGCACACAAGGTGTTCGATGGAATGCCCGAGCCACACTACTTAAGGTTTCTCCTCTCCAAGCTCGACCGCCAAGCTCCATTTTCCTCAATATTTATCTAGGGTTAGCGGCCCGTCACGCCCCGTCCCCGTCTTCATCGTCGTCGATCACCCGTGCCGATCTCATCGCCGGCACCACCATGGTGAGCCTCTTGTTCTTATCTTCTTTCTGAAAGAAAAAATATTATTACTTGTTTGTTTAGATAGATACTTGTATTATTTTCTTATATTTATTATTGCATCTTATATAGTGCGATGGTTTTGGTATCTGCCCCCGTCGGCCCTCGTCCTGTCTATGATTCGGATGTGGTATATATTATCTTTTCATAACTATTGGTTCATTTATTGTTTATGAAAATTATGCCGACCAACGTGACATAGATTTTATTTATCTAGGAGGTTGTTGAACCGGAAATTCCAACCGACCCTATTGTCGAGAGGTTAAATTTAGTTGAAGAAGAAAACAATTTCTTGAAGGAAAAAATATAAAAACTTGAGGAGGAGAAGATGATATTGGAGTTGCATGTTGCGGATGTCGTCGATGATCACAAGATCAAGATGGATGCAATGTGCTTGAAGATGAGAAAGATTAGAAAATATGCCATTCACACCGAGGCTTGGTATCATTATGCCGTTGGATCAGTTGTTACCTTGGTTGCGATTATGATCGCATTTGTTTTCGCATTGAAATGTTTTACATAGTTTCAATGTATGGTTTAATTAATTTAGATGCTCTGCAGAGCTTTATGTTGTTAGATGAGAACTATGCATGTACTTTGGTTTTTATGTGATGATGAATTTCTATTAATTTGGTCACTTAATTATCTATTCATGATGTTCTGTAATGATTTTTGACACACTTAATTATATATAATGCACGCAGATGAACCGGCAATGGATGTATGGTTCAAGACACACCTCCGAGTACATTAAGGGCGTGCATGATTTTCTCGAAGTGGCTGAGGCAAACAAGCAGAATGGTTTTATGTGTTGTCCATGCCCTATATGTGGGAATACGAAGTCTTACTCTGACCGGAAAATCCTTCACACCCACCTGCTTTACAAGGGTTTCATGCCACACTATAATGTTTGGACGAGGCACGGAGAAATAGGGGTTATGATGGAAGACGGCGAGGAAGAAGAGTACGATGACAACTATGTGCCCCCTGAATACGGTGATGCTACTGAACATCAAGATGCACCAGACGATGTGCACGATGGTGCTGCAACGGGCGAAGCTGCTGAAGATCAAGAGGAATCAGACGATGTGCCCGATGATGATGATCTCCGCCGGGTCATTGTCGATGCAAGGACACAATGCGAAAGTCAAAAGGAGAAGCTGAAGTTCGATCGCATGTTAGAGGATCAAAAAAAGGGGTTGTACCCCAATTGCGAAGATGGCAACACAAAGCTCGGTACCGTACTCGAATTGCTGCAGTGGAAGGCAGAGAATGCTGTGCCTGATAAAGGATTTGAGAAGCTACTGAAAATAATAAGAAGAAGCTTCCAAAGGATAACGAATTGCCCGACAGTACATACGTAGCAAAGAAGGTCGTATGCCCTCTAGGATTGGAGGTGGAGAAGATACATGCATGCCCTAATGACTGCATCCTCTACCGCGGTGCCTACAAGGATCTGAACGCATGCCCGGTATGCGGTGCATTGCGGTATAAGATCAGACGAGATGACCCTGGTGATGTTGACGCGAGCCTCCCAGGAAGAGTGTTCCTGCGAAGGTGATGTGGTATGCTCCTATAATACCACGGTTGAAACGTCTGTTCAGAAACGGAGAGCATGCCAAGTTGATGCGATGGCACAGTGAGGATCGTAAGAAAGACGGGAAGTTGAGAGCACCCGCTGACGGGTCGCAGTGGAGAAAAATTGAGAGAAAGTACTGGGATGAGTTTGCAAAGGACCCAAGGAACGTATGGTTTGCTTTAAGCGCGGATGGCATTAATCCTTTCGGGGAGCAAAGCAGCCATCACAGCACCTGGCCCGTGACTCTATGTATGTATAACCTTTCTCCTTGGATGTGCATGAAGCGGAAGTTCATTATGATGCCAGTTCTCATCCAAGGCCCTAAGCAACCCGGCAACGACATTGATGTGTACCTAAGGCCATTAGTTGAAGAACTTTTACAGCTGTGGAATGGAAAAGGTGTACGTACGTGGGATGAGCACAAAAAGGAGGAATTTGACCTAAAGGCGTTGCTATTCGTGACCATCAGCGATTGGCCCGCTCTCAGTAACCTTTCAGGACAAACAAACAAGGGATACCACGCATGCACGCGTTGTTTACTTGACACCGATAGTATATACCTAGGAAGCTGCAGGAAGAATGTGTACATGGGCCATCGTCGATTTCTTCCGACCAACCATCAATGTCGAAAGAAAGGCAAGCATTTCAAAGGCGAGGCAGATCACCGGAAGAAGCCCGCCATGCGTACCGGTGATCACGTACTTGCTATGGTCAATGATTTACACGTAATCTTTGGAAAGGGTCCCGGCGGACTAGCTGTTCCGAATGACGCTGAGAATCACGCACCCATGTGGAAGAAGAAATCTATATTTTGGGACCTACCCTACTGGAAAGACCTAGAGGTCCGCTCTTCGATCGACGTGATGCACGTGACGAAGAACCTTTGCGTTAACCGGCTAGGCTTCTTAGGCGTGTATGGGAAGACAAAAGGTACACCTGAGGCACGAGAGGACCTGCAACGCTTGCACGAAAAAGAGGGCATGCCTCCGAAGCAGTATGAAGGTCCTGCCAGCTACGCTCTTACGAAAGAAGAGAAAGAAATATTCTTTCAATGCCTGCTCAGTATGAAGGTCCCGACTGGCTTCTCGTCGAATATAAAGGTAATAATAAATATGCCAGAGAAAAATTTCCAGAACCTAAAGTCTCATGACTGCCACGTGATTATGACGCAACTGCTTCCGGTTGCATTGAGGGGGCTTCTACCGGAAAACATTCGATTAGCCATTGTGAAGCTATGTGCATTCCTCAATGCAATATCTCAAAAGGTGATCGATCCAGAAATCGTACCAACGCTAAGGAGTGATGTGGCGCAATGTCTTGTCAGTTTCGAGCTGGTGTTCCCACCATCCTTCTTCAATATCATGACGCACATCCTAGTTCATCTAGTCGACGATATTGTCATTCTGGGGCCCGTATTTCTATACAATATGTACCCCTTTGAGAGGTTCATGGGAGTCCTAAAGAAATATGTTCGTAACCGCGCTAGGCCAGAAGGAAGCATCTCCATGGGCCATCAAACAGAGGATGTCAGCGGGTTTTGTGTTGACTTCATTCCTGGCCTTAAGAAGATAGGTCTCCCTAAATCACGGTATGAGGGGAGACTGACTGGAAAAGGCACGCTTGGAAGGGACTCAATAATATGCAGGGACGGATATTCTTGGTCTCAAGCACACTACACAGTTCTACAGAACTCTACCTTGGTGACCCCGTATGTCGATGAACACAAGAACAGTCTGCGCTCCAAACACCCGGAGCAGTGCGACGACTGGATTACATGTGAACACATCGGGACTTTCAGCAGTTGGTTGGAAACACGTCTCAAAGGTGACAGCACTGTTTGTGATGAGCTGTACTTGTTGTCCAAGGGACCATCTTCGACTGTAATGATTTGGAAAGGATACGAGATAAATGGGAATACATTTTACACGATTGACCAAGATGAAAAAAGCACCAACCAAAACAAATGTGTCCGCTTTGATGCAGCAACCGACAATGGAAATGACACATATTATGGTTACATAGTAGACATATGGGAACTTGACTACGGAGTAGATTTTAAGGTCCCTTTGTTTAAGTGCAAGTGGGTCAATCTGTCAGGAGGCGGGGTACAGGTAGACCGACAGTACGGAATGACAACAGTGGATCTGAAAAATCTTGGGTACACTGACGAACCGTTCGTCCTAGCCAATGATGTGGCACAGGTTATCTATGTGAAGGACATGTCTACCAGACCGAGGAAAAGAAAAGATAAGGAAGCGAATACATCATACAATGAGCCAAAGCGCCACATAGTTCTTTCAGGAAAAAGGGACATCCTGGGAGTGGAGGGCAAGACAAACATGTCTGAAGAGTATGAAAAGTTTCATGAAATTCCCCCCTTCAAAGTCAAGGCTGACCCAGGCATCCTGATAAACGATGAAGATTATCAATGGTTACGGCGCAATAAGCAAACGACACAAGCGAAGAAAAAGTGAAGACTTTCTCCCGCAACTATTATATATGATGATACCATGCCAACTTTGTAACAGACGAGTATGATACCATTGTCTGTTTTGTACATGCACATGCTATGCCAACTTTTTCAGAGTTCATTTGAAAACTATGAATTTGAAAACCTCGCCAACTGAAGGGCGCTCACACCGGTTTATAAGCCCGTCCCTCTACACGCCTTGTTGAGCTCACAAACTTGTGATTCACACAAATTTCAAAGAAAACTAATGGCACAAACAGAAAGTTTATAATTTTGCTGACCTAAAAGCAAAAAGAATTTAAAAATAAAGCAAAAAACCAAAAGAAAATAATTAATGCAGAAAACAAAACAAAAAAACTGGAAAAAAATAAAAATAGCAACAATAAGTATTTTATTGTAAGTAGAAACAAAATAAAATGAATAAAGCAACAAAGAAAACAAAAAAAGTATTTTCAAATTTGAAAACTAATGGCACTAACAGAAAGTTTATAATTTTTCGAAAACTAAAAGCAAAAAGAATTAAAAAATAAAGCAAAAAACAAAAGAAAATAAATAATGTAGAAAACAAAACAAAAAAAACTGGAAAAAAATAAAAATAGCAACAATAAGTATTTTGTTGTAAGTAGAAACAAAATAAAATGAATAAAGCAACAAAGAAAACAAAAAAAGTGTTTTCAAATTTGAAAACTAATGGCACTAACAGAAAGTTTATAATTTTTCTAAAACTAAAAGCAAAAAGAATTAAAAAATAAAGAAAAAAAACAAAAGAAAATAAATAATGCAGAAAACAAAACAAAAAACTAGAAAAAAGTGCCACCTACTGGGCCCCCACGGCCTGAATACGACTAGAAACCCTACCATGGGCCGGGATTCAGGCCCGCAGGAGGCCCAATAGGCCCACAGGCACAGATTGCAGGGTTAGGCCCGAAAACCTGCTTAAGAGAGGAGCTCGAGAGGGAAGGCGCACCACACCTTATAAACAGGTGCGCCTCCCTCTCAACTAGCGAGGTGGGACTAAATATTAGGTTCGGGGCAGCACAGGCCTTTGGTCCCAGTTGGTGGCACCAACCGGGACTAAAGGGGTGCATTAGTCCCGGTTGGTGCCACTACCCAGGACTAATGCCCCCCTTTAGTCCCGGTTGGTGCCACCAACCGGGACCAAAGGCCGCCGCTTCCCGCCCTTTGGGCTGCTAAAAATTGGCCTTTGGTCCCGGTTG
>NC_041386.1:688173117-688179034 GCF_002162155.2 Triticum dicoccoides
CTGCCCAGACGCCGCCCGTCGCCCCCGCCGTCGCCGTCGCCTCGCCCGTGCCCGTCATCGCCGTCGCCCGCGCCCTCGCCGTCGCCCGCGCCCCTGCCCCGACAAGCGCCGCCCCGGCCCACCACCGTCGCAGTCGCCCGCGCCCCTGCCCCGACGCGCGCCGCCCCGGCCCGCCCTTGCCGTCATCCGCGCCTCTGCCCCGACCCCACCATCCTCGCCGCAGCTTGGTCCGGCCGCCGGCGCCCTCCTTTTTCATTTCTTTTTCATATATATATGCTTGTTTTATATATTTTTTTGTATGAATGTATGTATTTTTTCAATTGTAATATGCATGGTGTTTTCAATTGTTCTCTGATTTAGTACATTAATTTTAGGTTAGTTTCATTTTTAGAAAAGTTTTATATATTTAGGACGAAGGAAGAGAAGGAAGAAAGGAAGAAGAAGAAAAAAGTTTTATATATGCAAAGGTTACATTTTTAGAAAAGTTTTATATATCTAGCTAGAAAGAAGGAAGAAGAAGAAAAAGAAGGAGAGGAAAAAGGAAAATAAGAAGAGGAAGAAAGGAGAAGAAGAGGAGAGGAAGAAGAGGAGAAATAAATAAGAAGAGGAAAAAAGAAGAAAAAGAAGAGGAGAAGAAGAAAGAAATAGAGGAGAAGAAGGAAAAATAGAAAATATTCTATTTTTTCTTCTTCTTCTCTATTCCTTTCTTCTTCTCCTCTTTTTTTTCTTCTTTTTTTCTTTGATCTTCTCCTCTGTCATCGTCGATATACCCCTCCCGATAACTTCAACATGAGGGGGGTCCATATACCCCCTCCCGATAACTTCAATACGTGGGGGGGTCGATATACCCCCTCCCCGATAACATTAATTTCTCCCGTGTATGTATCTCATCGTTGTCGGTATTACCCCCCTGAAGCGTTGTCGATATTATCCCGGGTCGAGGGTTCTAGGGTCGAGGGATCGAGGGTTCCAGGATCGTCTAGGGGTCGAGGGTTCCAGGGTCGTCGAGGGTTCAAGGGGTCGAGGATCGCCGAGGGGTCGAGAGGGTTCCTATAGTGTCAAAGTATTGAAGAAATCCATGGCTTCATCATTAGCCGGAAGTAACCATGGCATGATGGTACGAAGTCCTCCAAAGTTATTCTGGAATGGAGTCCCGGATAGGATAATTTGCCTTTTTGTACGAATTTCAGCAAAGGCCTTCCAAATAACGATATTCAGAAGGTTCTTGCTGAACTTTGTACCAAAAAGCGAATTATCCTATCTGGGACTCCGTTCCAAAATAACTTTGGAGAGCTTCGTACCATCATGCACCTGTTACTTTCGCCTAATGATGAAGACATGGTTTTGTTGAATCCTTTGACACTAGGCAACCTCCCGACCCCTCGGCGATCCTCGACCCCTTGACCCTCGACCGCTCGGCGATCCACGACCCTCTACCCTACCGCGGGCGTCGATGCCCACGTCACTTGTGGGACATAGATGTAGTGTTCAACGCCGACCCCCTCCCGATAGCTTCAACACGTGGGGGGGTCGATATTACCCCTCCTAGCTTGAAGCGTTCTCGAGGCCACCCCCTAACCCTTGAAGCATTGTCGAGGCCACCCCAAACCCTAGAGAAGCAGCGTCGAGGCCACTAATATGATTTCTTATTGTGATTAGCTAGCTAGTTCTACGTTTGCTACTAATATATCCATATCTGTCATGTTTGAATAATAATTGCCATGTTGTAAATATTTGTAGAAACTATGGACACCCCCCGAGACGAAGCACAAGAAGCGTTGTTGAGGGACATAATCGCACAAGGAAGTGATGCCATCTCCTCGTTGATGTTTCTCAACGACAACGATGGTCTGGAAGGAGAGGGTGAAGAAGCAGCTGGCTATGATTTACATGGCTCCGATGACCCAATGCCGGTGCAAGAAGGAGAGGGTGAAGAAGTAGACCGTGAGGACGACTCCGGTGATCACCAAACCGAGTCCGGCCAGGTATATATATTAGTTAAGCCTGTGCTGACTAGCTAATTGATGCATTCATTGTTTTGGTATGTACACATATTAATTAACTCTCGTCTTTGTTCTTTTTTCTAGCACTCCGGATCGAGCACAACTTCGGTAAAGAGACGAGGCCCGAAGAAAAAGTTGAGCTCGGATGAAAAGTTTGAGATCATACAAATCGCGCGCGACGGCCAACCGATTGAACCCTACCGGACAAAGAAGGCATTTGTAGCTCAGTGCGGGGTTCTGGTTAGGGACAAGATCCCGATCAGCATCCAGCAATGGTATAAGCCTAAGAACGAAGACCCTGAGGTGTCTTATGTCCATGAGATGCAGAAAAAGAATCTTTGGACTGAGCTGAAGTCAAATTTCACCCTACCGCCGGAGGATGATCCGGAGAAGCCAGTTATAGAGCCATTAATTAAGTCTTTTGCTCTGAGGAAGATGGCAGACCTATTCAGGAATTGGAAGAAAGACCTCAATAGGTATGTCGAAAAAAATGAGACACCAGAATTCATTGGCAAATATGAGAAGATTAGAGATGACTGGCCCGCATTTGTGGCCCACAAGACATCGGAAAAGAGTAAAAAGATGTCAGAGACAAACAAGAGAAATGCTGAGAAGAAGAAGCTTCACCATCGCACGGGGTCAGGTGGCTACCTCGTAGCCCGGCCTAAGTGGGCCAAGGTTGAGAATGATCTGCTTGATAAAGGGATCGAACCAGAGACAATGAACTGGCCAGAACGTTGCCGGACTTGGTTCTTTGGGGCCGGCGGATCCTTGGACCCTATAACAGGGAGTGCATTTGGACGGACGAACAATTGGACATACCAGTCAAGAGGCTTCAGCAATATATTGAAGCAGCACAGCAAGGGACGTTCGTTCCAGACAGGGAGAAGGACGAGCTCACAATGGCCCTCGGCAATCCTGAGCACCCTGGACGGACACGAGGCACGCCAGGCTCCGTTTCGTGGAAGGCTGGATTTCCGGATGCGGGGGGTTACAAAACCCAGGAGAGGAGAAAGAAACTGGAGCAGAGCCAACTGCAGGCGCTGCACGAAAGGGTAATGGGGCTAGAGGAATGAGAAGCAGATCGCATCAAACGACCTGCCGAAGCTTCCCCCGAAGCTACCCCGCCATCTCAGCGGAGAAGCAGCGTGGCTTCCACCGAGCTGCTTCAGCCAGAGCATGCCTTGACGGCTCCTGCCAGCTATCCCGTGGATGCTATCACGGATGCTGAAAATTGCCACCTTATGGCGCAATGGAGCAATTTGAAGGTCAAGACATCTGTTGGCTCTGTTTATCCTACTAAACCCGACTCAACTTTTCACTACCGGCCGATTCCAGAAGGATATGCTAAGGTGATGGTCGATGAAATAAGGAGGGATTTGAGGACCTCCGGCTTGACCACCCTACCGGTGAAGGGGAGTATCGGCTGGGTTCTGCTCTGAAGACTCCATGCCTATGGAGGAAGGATCTCATCAACCTTCCGAACTGGATGCCTCCACCTCCTCCTCCTCCTCCGGCGAGTCAGGGCACTCCGCCTCCTCCACCGCCTCCTCCTCCGGCGAGTGACGATCAGGGCACTCGGTCGGCTCCTTCTCCGGTGCGTGGCGGCACTCTGCCTCCTTCTCCGCCTGCGCCGGTGCGCCTGAGCAGCCAGCCTCCTCCTTCTCCGCCTCGTCAGCAAGGGCGGAAGAGACCCGCCGCCGCTTCGGCTGCTCCGGCGTGTCGCAGTCCTTCTCCTCCGCCTCGTAAGCAAGGAAAGAAGACATCCGCTCCGTCTACTCTGCCGGCGTCTAGCAGTACAACCAAAGGCGGGAGGAGATACAGATTCGGTCCTTCTCTGAAGACTCCAGAGAAGTTACCGTACGAGAGGAGCGAGGAGGAAAACGCGAAGATCGCGCAGACCGAAGTGGATGACTGGTTTCAAGGGTTGAAAGCAAAGAGACATCCACCTCCGGAGGAGAAGGTAGATCCGGTGAAAGCGAAGCGCACTCTGGCTGCCCTGACAAAACCACCCAAGTCTCCGCCGAAAGGCAACTATGAGCGCATTATTGGAAAGGCATTTGCCGAAGCGGAGAGGTCGGGAAGTACTAAAAGTGATCAAAGGATGAAAGAACGACGAGCTGGGAAACAAATTGCCCAGCTCGGCGAACAAGCGAAGCAATCGTGCCCCCCGCTCAAGGTGCCTGCTAGCGACATCGTCGATCCGAGGATGGTGCCCGGTTATGGCAATCCTGCAGATTACCTGCCCGACGATGTACATTATGATATCTTGGAGGTGCAGATACAAATATACGAGTACGGGAAGCCTCTCGTCAAAGATGGAAGTTCTCTATCAACAATGATGCGAAGATTGCATGATTGGTACATGAAAACCTGCAAAGAGTCTGAGGGGAGGAGTACTTTGTATGTGAGAGTTAAAAAGGAGCATGACCTCCTTGGAATTGAACTGTTGCCTATTCCATTTGAGGAGTTCTATCAGTTTTTCAATCAATTGGCCATCGATAAAGCAACGGTCACCTCCTACTGTCTGTAAGTAGTACTACTTCCGTCATTAAGTCTCTCTATATAACTCAGCCCTTTCATTTGCATGTATTTATAATTATCCTCACTATATTATGCAGATTGAAAATCGCCGAATTGAAGAAAACACAAGTGGGAGATATTGGGTTCATTAACACGTATCTCATAGATGCAACTGAGGTTCAATATCGTGCCCAAGAAACCGAGGCCAACTTGCTACGATCGTTGGAAATAAATGAACACAAAGATATAATACTCTTTCCTTACAACTTCAAGTGAGTGTTACTGTCTTGTGGCATATTCGGTTTCCTTATTAGTCCAGGTTATAGTAATGTAATATTGATGAGTTATGCATGTGTGCGCAGCTACCACTATATTCTCCTAGAGAATAAGCTTGAGAAGGGAGTAGTAACTGTCTTAGACTCCAAGCGAAAAGATCCCAAGGAGTATGCGGACATGACTGAAATGCTCGAGAAGTAAGTTAAATCGATCATTATCCACCATATCAGCAACTTTGTTCATTTCTGATATCAAGTAATTATTTTCTTTGTATGACAGGGCTTGGAGAAAATTCACCAAAAAAGCTCCGGGACTACCGAAGAAGCTGCAATTTAGGCACCCGAAAGTAAGTACTATATAGTAGCATATTCCAGGCATCTCCTAGTGATTCAAGCGCTAGTTTCATCAATACCATTTAGCATGCTTGCTAATTATCAGTTTGATTGACCTCTATTTCTTGTAAAGTGGTTGTGGCAGGAACAAGGGAATGATTTCTGTGGATACTACATTTGCGAGTCCATCCGCCACACGACTTGTGAGCGGGGCTACTCCGACAAACAATATGAAGTGCGTAAATAACAATATTCACAATTTTATTTTATTACCATCATTTGTGTTGAGTTTCATTCATTCATATATATATATATGTATTGACCCCCTTCTTAAAATTAGATGTTTCGGATGCGGGATGAACTCCTAGCACCAGATCGCATGCGAGCAATTCAAGAGGAATTGGCGGCATCCTTTCTTGACCACGTGATCGCTGAAGACGGAGAATACTATCTGGACCACGCGTCCGTATTTTAGGAGATTATATATTTGTAGAAGATAATTATTGTATATATGTAGCCGGTAATGTCGGATAGATATACGAGAACTTGTTGTTCGACCAATCTCTCGGAGAAGGAGAGGTGGTCGATATCACTTCTCTCTGTATGCATATATGTTCATGACGATCTTCTGTTTGCTTACTAGCTAGCTAGCGTGTCTAGCTAGTCCTCTCTATACGTATGTATGGTACGTAGCGTCGACCAAGCACGGACAAAAGAGAGGACACTTCTCTCTATTAATTAGCTAGCTATAGCACAATATATGAAACACCTAAATTAACCCCC
>NC_041386.1:688179458-688214087 GCF_002162155.2 Triticum dicoccoides
TCAAAAAAAAAACAAAAACCCCAGCCACAGAAATGCTGACGCGTGGATGCCTATTGGTCCCGGTTGGTGCCACCAACCGGGTCCAAAGGCCCTCCTGCCTGGGCTCAGCGGACAGGCCACGTGGAGGCCCATCTGTCCCGGTTCTGGATTGAACCGGGACTAAAGGGTCAGGGCATTAGTACCGACCCTTTAGTTCCGGTTCATGAACCGGGACTAAAGGCCCTCACCAACCGGGACTCTAGGCCCTTTTTCTACTAGTGACGATGGAAGAAGTAAAAAAATCAGTGTATGCACAGTCCATGCAACATTAAAAGTGCACCCAAAAAAGAAAATCAAAAACTCAGTTTATTCTCATTGTTCTTTACTCAACACTTGCTTGGCCGTGTTGCTCTTTCCCCTACGCCTATTCGCTGCACGTCACAACAACACATGCCAAAAGAAATCTGGAATATAATGACTAAAAATTTGGAATATAATGCCACAAAAACTTGCAAAATTTCTTTTAAATATGAATCTCTACTCTCCCCTGTTTACGAGAATATGTTGTGCTCTAGCTAGTCTATACAGATCATACAGGTTCTATTGGTTAGGGGGTCATTAATAAGTGGAGAAATATGTATAGAGAGATATGGGTGAGAAAGGCGCAGTACCATTGCCTATGTAACGTATTAGTGTAACATTCATCAGTATTATATACCGTGAAATGTACAAGTCCAGATTGCAGACCACCCAAACATGTCACAATCCCTATATTGAGCTGATAAAGCAAAAGAACAACCAGTCAGAACATACTTAAAGTCAGGTCGATTTACAAATTGCAGGCAATGATCAAGAGTAGGTGAATTACTAACCAAAGAAAGCCTCCAGAATCAAATCGAGCATGACACCATCATGGACATCGGGTTGAAGCGATCTATTTCTAGATAATATACCTTGCATTCCTGTAGTAATAAAGCATGAACAATGATTGGATATTAGAAGAAAAAAGGATAGAAAGAAATAGTTGTGAGAGATCTTGCATTCACGTTTCATGTAACACAATGAGAGAGAGAAAAGACAGGCAAATATAAAAAATAAGGCCAAGAATTGTTTTCTTAAAGGCCTTAAAATGAACTGGTAAAGAAAAACAAACCCCATTGAAGAAAAGAACAAAATATGTGCTTCAGGTAGAAGCATCAGTCACCAGGCTCACATCATTGTTCTTTGCCATGGTGCAGGCTTTGGTGCTGAATGTAGAATCTAGGCTTCCTCCTGACTACCCTTCTAATGGTATCCTCTCCTGCCTCAATCTACGTTGCGTGGATACTTCAGAAAGCGCATGTATCCATCCGGATACTGCCCCGATACGTATCCCGTAAGTATCTCTTGATTTTTTTATTTGAAAAAAAGAAAATAATGTTCGGTACTCCTGGGATACTGCTGCCATACATTTTGGATACCTCAAACCCCTCGTTCAACCTGAAATCCCCTCAATAGAAAAGACGCACGTTTGAAGATTCCCAACATGGGCGTGAGTTCATGTCAAAACATGACTGTCAATGTTCTTGTTCACCAGCCATGTTGCTCTAATTTCCCCTACGCCTATTCTCTGCACATCACAACAACACATGCCAAAAGAAAATCTGGAATATAATGACTAAAAATTTGGAATATAATGCCACAAAAACTTGCAAAATTTCTTTTAAATATGCATCTCTACTCTCTCCTGTTCAGGAAAATATGTTGTACTCTAGCTAGCATATACAGATCATACATGTTCTATTGATTGGGGGGTCACTAATCAGTGGAGAAATATGTATAGAGATATATGGGTGAGAAAGGCGCAGTACCATTGCATATGTAACATATTAGTGTAACAATCATCAGTATTATATACCTTGAAATGTACAAGTCCACATTGCAGACCACCCAAACATGTCACAATCCCTATATTGAGCTGATAAAGCAAAAGAACCAGTCAGAACATACTTAAAGTCAGGTTGATTTACAAATTGCAGGCAATGATTAAGAGTAGGTGAATTACTAACCAAAGGAAGCCTTCAGAATCAAATCGAGCTGACACCATCATGGATCATTAGGTTGAAGCGATATATTTTCTAGATAATATACCTTGCATTCCTGTAGTAATAAAGCATGAACAATGATTGGAGATTAGAATAAAAAAGGATAGAAAGAAATAGTTGTGAGAGAGATCTTACATTCACATTTCATGTAGCACACTTAGAGAGAGGAAAAGACCGGCAAATATAAAAAATAAGGACAAGAATTGTTTTCTTAAAGGCCTAATTAAAATGAACTGGTAAAGAACAGCAAACCCCATGGAATAGAAGAACAAAATATGTTCTTCAGGTAGAAACATCAGTCACCAGACTCACATCATTGTTCTCTGCTATGGTGCAGGCTTTGGTGCTGAATGTAGACTCTAGGCTTCCGCCTTACTGCCCTTCTCATGGTATCCTCTCATGCCTCAAGCACCCAATCGACTTCTCCAATCTCCAACTTGCCCATGTGTTGCAGCATGTCCCAAAAAGAGACAAACATGAGGTACTGCGTCTTCCCGGGACATCAACCTATGTACAAAAAGATTTCTTAGTATTACTTCATACTCCGTACTTCATAGCTGGAAGAAAGTAATATTAAAGGAATGGTTCAATCACAGTATAACCTAGAAGTGTAAAAATTAGAGAGAAATCTTAACCTTTAGACAAGCTAAGACAACTTCCCCAACTTTGTCCCATCCGCTTCTAGACTTCACACGCGCACCACGATTGTGCTACTTATACATGCCTATATTAGAACAGATTCGGCAGAAAGCAGGTCAATTGGCATGAAGATAAATATATAAGGGTGTATGTAAGATCTCACATCTGTAAGTACTCAACCGTTTTTTGTGCGTCCACACTCTGCAAGCATTACCAAAGATGAGTGGATCTAGTTGAGAGTTTAAAAGCAAGGTGCATATATTCAGATTTTTTTAAAATGTTTTGGTATGTTTTATTGCGTGGGTGCACCAAGGTGGGGTTCAGCCACTACTTTCCCTATATTCAAATGTAAGTCATATTGGCACACATGCAGCTCTACATCTACACTGAAGTCTGAATTTGAAAAAAATTTGAAATAGATAGTAGTGTCTACACTCTTCATGTAGATCACAATATCACATTATAATCCTCTACAATGGTTACATGTAAAGCAAATTTGGAGGCATATACAACTAAAAAGTAAATCATTGTATCATGTAAATGACATACTAATATGGACCATGGAATAAAATACTATTGGAAGGCATGTCTGCAAGGATTGTTTAGAAACTTGATCACCGTATCATGAAAATGATATTGCAAGAGCCGTGCACATTCCCATGCTTTGACTAAAATAGAGCATTTGCAGTTCCTGCTTGGATGCTCACTTTCTTTCTGTTTACTCACTTCATATGCTATCCCCCGATCAAATCAACAGCTAGCCAACCAGCTCTACTTTTGCAGTTTGCATTCAACACTCCAAAGGGAAAATTAGAGGCCACCCATGGCTTCAAGGATGAGGTAGTAACAGCAAGGTCGATGAGTAGCGAGAGCGCACCAGACACGGCCGCCCCAGCCCCTCCTCCTCGACGGCACCGCAGAGATTGAGCCGCTACCGCACAGGGAGAGCCTAAGGAGCCGGTCAAGGAGACAGTACTGGCACACATCGTTGTAGACACAAGGAGATAGTACGGTCACACTTCATCCTCCATTAACTCTAACATGAGCATGTAGGCGCCTGCTACAGAAAACGGGCGTGTAAAAATCCGCACGAGGATGCAAAGAAAATGGACAGTAAGGGGCCTTCTTTGTCAAAAATGATGCATCTAGTTGGTTAACAAACTGCAGCTCAAAGAAAAAAAATCAATTACTTGGTAAAAATGTCCCGATAATTCCTGGCAAGAAGCTATGTTGCAACAAAGATTAATCTTAAATTACCAATCACCTCCAAGCATGTTCTTACGTCCAGCCAAAGCTATGACACCTTCATCAGGAAATAATATATTTCAAACATGAGTACATGACTCACGTAGCTAGTTCCATATACATACCCTGGGTGTATACACGACTGCAAGTTCAGGCGACAGTGTGATGCTTCCAGTAGTGAAGCCCCATGAATCGTCCATTTATTTATCCACTCAAGGCATTTATATCTTCCCCCATTCTCCTATCATCTACATTCTCACCTGTAAAGACATCAGATAATCAATAATGTCGAAGAGCCATCGTTATTTTTAACTACTTAAGGGCAGCCAGCCATAGGAACGTAGCAGGTACTGAACCAAATAATAACAAAGAGATATAAAGGATTTTGAATTTTTAAACCACAGTTAGTCTATGAAGAGCATCTATATAGCAAACAAATATGAACTTTCACAACAATAAGGAACGACAAGTAATTACTTTGCTCCCTTAATAGTTGATACTGGTATGCACCCATATGATCTTTCTGAAATTAGTACCTTCAATGGACCAATATTAGTATTATCAGAGGCCCAATATCTACTCCAACATGAAAAACAAATCGTGGTGTAAAAAGAGATATACAGCTGGTTCAACTTATTCAAGAGATTAACAAAGAAAGAAAATCTCCGCAATTAGAGTATATAGCTTCCGTCTGAAGATATGGACATGCTTTGGTATTTGTTAAATAAGTAAGCAATATCAAACTTGAGGTTTCTTCATGGAGCTGAAATCACTTACAAACTCAGTTAAGGAGGGAGATATCAAAACAAAAATGCTAATTACTCTATCATATGGAAATAGAAATACATCAGAGAGCAGTTACTGGAAAATCAAGGATCCTGATTTATATGCACGAACACTGATGGCCTGACTAGGTGATTTATATGCACGTTTGGCTGTCGGTGAGCTACGACTGGTGCGTGTAGTACGCGCTGCTTGCCGGTGGCAGCGACGGAGGAGGGGCCATTCGGATTAGATCAGAGGGCTAGGGTTTCTACGGGGAGGAAGCAAAGGCCACACCGAGGAAAAGTTCGTGCGTGATTGACTGTTGCGGTTAGGATTTGGGACCATGCTGATAGTGTCGTTCTAGGGCTCAGAGTAGGGACGGAGGAGACAGCGAGGAATCACAACAACGAGGAGGCGGGGGGAAGGGGGGCGTGTTCCATGGGAGACGGGGGGGACCGCTGGTGAGAAGGAGGGGGGAGGAGGCGTCGTGGGGGAGGGGAACAAGGGAGCGTGGGCCGCGGGAGCGGAGGCACGGGCCAAAATTGGGGTGTAGCGAGAGCACGGAGAAGGAAGAAGCTTACCGTCGCCGTCGGGTTCCTTCGCCGCTGCGCGCTCGTCGACCTGCTGGAAGAGAGCTCTAGCGTGCTGCGGCTGCGGTTGCGGCGGCTGCAGCGCAAGGAACCGTAGAGCGCGGGAGGCAGGAAAGGTCAACGAACACCATGCTGTTACGGCGGCAGCGTGAGGAACCCTAGCGCATGCGAGGGGATCTGGGACACGAGCGACTCGTGCGATGTCGAACCGTTTTTCTTCTGAACCCCGGAGGAAAACAGCGTGGAGTGGTCGTGGTGGGAGGGGGACGAAAAAAACTCAAAGAAAATAAACCGTGAAAACTATTCACCAACTGCTTCATTAGGAGTAGAGATAACTTTTGAAGAAGAGGAAAATATTACTAATAATTGGCACCTTCAGTCATGATGCAAAAAAATTAAAATCTAATCGACATTTATTTCCAAAAGATAGTGCCATTTCTGCTATTTGGAGAGGACACAGAAGGAGGTCAGAGTTTTTACTTTAGAACCTTCAAATTTCAGTAACCTAATGTGATTGACAACAATAAAACTTATCAAACGACTGCCAAGTCAGGATTTCGGTAATTTTGTCTCCTCGGAATCGTATGGTGCGAGGGTGCCGCTGCGACCAGTAATGGGTAATCTGCAAGCACACAAAAAAAACCTCAAAATAATAATAGAAATCCATCATCCATCTCCCAACAACTTCACTATCCTCATATCTATTCTTGGCGATATGCGAGCAAACGGGTAATCCCATGGTGATTGGTAGGAGGGCAATAAAATCAATGAGAGGGTTCAGGTGGAGAGATTGGTGAATCTGCAGGTAGAGAGATCCGACGGCGAGGCCGCCGTGTATACTCCTTGACCCTGCGCCGCGCCGCTGTTGCATTCGTGCTCAATCGCCGTGCTGCTGCACCGTCAGGGGGTCCAAGATGTCGGGTCCTTGGAAGATGAATCATCTTGGTAAACATTTATTTTTTGAGAGAATCTTGGTAAACATGGTAATGCTGAAAGTCGGGAATGGGATTATCTTGATTTGGATTTGGCCGGATTGCTTGGAGATTAGTCGTCGGAGAGAGTTTCACCTAGTGGAACGTACGACCCGGGTCGTCTACGATTTTTTCCCTGAGAGATCCTACTACTCTGTTGTAAAGGGAGCAATTTGCGAGCGTTAATTAATAAATAATGTCCTTCCTTCCACTAGCTATGCATGCTTTGGCAAGTCATGGGAGGTCTTTCATCGCAGAATCCTGTAAGTACACCACGAATCAAAGAAAGGCTGGATGGTTTCCTTCGCCGGCTTTAAAAAGAGGGATGCGATGGTGTTGCTAATTAACATACATGGATCAGGCTTAGCAAACATGATTTGATGAAAACCAAAAAGGGTTAAAAAACGGAAAATCGGTCGGGTGGTGGTGCCGTGGTGGACGATCGAGAAGCAGGACGAACGTAAGACTGGAGACACAATTAGATTTTTTTTATCTCTATTCCTAATGGAGTAGTTGGTGAATAGTCCGCGCGGTTTATTTTCGCTGTTTTATTTTCGTCATCCCCACCACCATTTTTTTTCGTCCCACCACCACCGTTTTTTTCGTCCTCCTTCCCACCTTGGTTTTTTTTGTAGATTGTTTTCGTCCCTCCCCGCACAAAAGAAAACCGAAGTACTTTTCACGACTCCACGCAGACCTAACCTAAATCCCATCGATCCGTCTCTGCGTCCGCCGCCGCCCCTCTCGCGCTACCTCCCCGCCTCATCCTGCTGCTTCCCCAGCCCACGGCGACGCCACGCTGGGATGGAGATCGGGGCTGAGGTGAGGAGGGCTGAGAGTCCCTCGATTTCTGTCTAGGGTTCCCCGCCATGCCGTCGCCTCGGCCACACGCCTCGCGCCGCCCAGCCCCGCCCGACGCCGATGCCACGCCTCGCTCGCCATCGAGGTCGCCCAATGCAGCCCAACCACGGTGTGCATCCGCCACTTGGGCGCATGGACTGCGGTATTGTCGCAGGGGCACCTGTGGAAGCCGGGACGAGGACAGACACATCCAGATCAGGTGCTCGCGCCTGATCTTGATTAGTGTGGCCGCCCAATCCATCTCCCTCTATTCCGTGGTCGACTCCAGCGGTGGTGATGGGCTCATCGACCATGGCACATGGGCGGCTTCCACTCAACGACCTCTGCTGCCTGCAACGTGTGGTGATGTGCATGCATGACCGGCAGCCATGGCAGATAGTACCGTAGGCAGCATGCCGCGTTGGTCTGACGACGTCAAGGTACTGTATTATTTTTGCTTGATCCAGGTACTTTTTTTTGCGGGAAGCTAAATCCAGGTACTTAATCTTTGCCTACTAAAGATGGGTTGATCCAGGTACTTAATCTTTGCCTACTAAAGATGGGTTGATCCATGTAGTAATCTGGTTGGGTTGATCCATGTAGCAATATGTAAGAGATCCATGTAGTCGTCTGGGTTGATCCATGTAGTAATCTGTTAGCTAGAGATGTATGACCTCAGTATTGATAAGAGAGCCCGCCTGCATCAAACTGCTTTCACTTATATTCTGCCGGATTTGTTCCTCACAGGATTGTACAGGGATATTATTTACAGGGGATACCGTATATACATGGAGATTATCGACCACTGTTCACATATAACAGATATGCAACAGAAGATGTTCCTCAAGTGCTACTCCGAAAAGTCCAAGCAAAAAGGATCTTCCACTTTGCTCGGTAATATCGAGAAGCTCAAAATATTATTTGCCCGTCGTGTAAGTATTATTTATTTGACCATTATATCTGAACATGTATAGCTGCATATCTATTATATCTGAACAATGACAGATTTGACGATTACATGTTGGGGTATATAGCTGCCAGGTGAATCGGACCCAATCCTCCGCCCCGCCCTTGAGCTTCAGGTTGTATACGGTCCCCGTCAGAAGCCCAGTTGCTATATTGCTCCCGTACCATGGTCTCAGGCTAGCAAGCATGTCAACTACGGCAAGGTTGGACGCAAGTTACCCCCTACATTCATCAGCTCTTTTTTTCTTTACGGTCTAAGATGGAATGAAATATATGCATGACACGAAATGCTCCATTGATTGATTGTAAATGTCCGATGCTGTAGGATAAATTTGTCTTAATTTTGAGGGCTCACTTCTATCTTTTGTTTACATGCAGACCGAAACTCTGAATGTAGTACACATGCATCAAGCCTTGCCAAGGAACCCCTGTGAAAAGTGAGGCAGCGGCGAAGCAGTAGCTAGCGTGGGGCGAGTCACGTCTGTGGTATTGTAGGCAATCACCACCATGGACAAGCTCGCTGGAATCAAGTCAGGTGATGACACCGAGCTTCCACACTCCTATTGTTTCTTCCAAATTCAGAAAAGGCAGGTTGAGTTATCATTTCCTTTTCCCAAATTATCTAATCGGGCAGTGAGATAACGACAAATGTGGCATCGATAGGTGATGATTTTCCTGACCTGCCTTTTAGTGGTATCTTCTAAGGCATCCCTGTCTCCTTTTGGTTCTTATATTTTTATGATACATTTTTGTTTCTATGAATAGTGTTCATCTCCTAAATACGGATATCTCAATTGTGTTTAGCTGTAGGAACGTTGACACCATTAGAATCGCAGTTTCATGAGATTCTAACCCTAAAGGTAGTGTGCTCCCCATTTCACATGCTCCAGAATACTAATTATATCCAACAAAATAATGCCTTTTTTAGCACGAACATAAATTGATGGGAGGGTATGATCTTCATTGTCCTCAGTGCTGCTACTTTTTTTCGAAACATCAATGCTGCTACTTGGTCAGGTTAACAAAGGTTGCCAAAGGCAGCCAGATGAATAACGAGGTTGTCGGGTACTACTTGGTCAGGTACTACATATTTAACACAAACTGGTGTGGAACACAACTAGAATATTTTGGCCCCGTTACAACGCACGGGCAAGTATGTATCGTTTTTTGGTCTCTTACTTGTAATGCAAAATGTGAGAGCTTATATATACCCACAAAAAACAAGTAGGTGCTGTGAACTCCTTCAGTGTTGGTGTTGTATGTCTAATTATTGTTGCATCGTTGGTGTTGCTTTATTGGATACACTGTCCTTTGGTGTTCTTTGGTTTTGTTATTATTTTCTTGGTTTTGATCATTTTGTGATTGCAGGTGATGATAAAGACAGAAAATGGTTTGTGCACATGGCACTATCGATCGTGGAGGGATCGACAAGGGGCCCGACTGTACTGTTTGGTACCGGATGAGCCACTACGGGCATTGACGGCAGCAGAACACTTTACCCCTCATTCCCAGCTTCCACTGGTCCACCGTGGGTGCTTCAGGCTTTGGTGATTATGACAAATTAGCGCCGAGATATGTTGCAAGAATCCTCGGCAAGTGTTGTTTCGCTGGGAAGGCATCGGTCATGGTGCATCTCTACTAAGGTGTGTCAGCTAACTTTAGTTGTTTCTGATGCAAAGGGCAAACATGAATGTGTCAACACAAGCTGTGCATAAATTTGATATGTGGGTCAGATTCATGGTCAAGACTAGCCTAATTAAAATGAGGGTGAGTACCAATCTGGGTTTAACACCCCACACTTTGTTAGCTAACCACTGTTAAATGTAAGAATTCCTTTCCCACTCCAGCTTAAGTAGTGGGAACGAAAGCACTGCAAACCAAATAATCATCCTATGCCTTACAAGATGCATGTCAGTGTCGGTGACACAGTTCAAGTAATCGCAGGCCATGAGAATAGTAAAGTTGGGGAAGTTGTGCCACTTTACAAGCACAAGAACACAATGATAGTGAAGGACCCGAACTTGAAGTCAAAGCACAATAAATGCACAGAGGATGAATCGGGGGAAATTGTCATGGTTAGTACTATTTTTATCAAAACTTCTCTCCATGCGACCATGCCTCTTGCCATGCAAGCGCGCATATGTTCCTAGCAACAACATAGTTTCAGTGCCACAAGTATTATCTTCTGACGGTATTTCAGATTTCCCTTTGGTCAGATTGAAGGCCCCATTCTTAGCTTGAACATGATGCTCGACTCAAAGTAGAAGAACATGACGAGCAGGGTTAGGCACCATCTCCTCGAGGACGGCACCAAGGTTCACTACCTGAAGAAGACGAGTGAAGACCGGCGTAGTGATCGACAATGTCGATAACCAGGTGAAGGTGTGCAATGAAAGAGATTTGGAGTCATCATCATAGTATGGAAATGCTGCACATGCTGTCATCATGGTATGGAGCGGCTACGACTCTAAGTGGAGGTGGTGTATATATCAAGTGATCTATTCTGTAGGCATTTTCTTTGGGTGTGGTGTTTGATTTCAATCAAATCACGCCTGTTTTTCTTAGTTTATGCCCATAATAATTTGCAGGGATAAACATGATGTGTGACTTGTTCCATATGGCTCGATTGGAGTATTTAATTGTGAGGAAGCTGTAAACTGGACTTGGTCAGCAGAAAAAATAAATCAGATATAGCCACCAGCATTAAACATGGCCTTGTGTCATCTCTTACCATCAGATGCAGATTGAGTCTCTTGACAAGATTAAGGTTGTTTAACGAATGGAGGAATGACAGCATATGCTTTCAGTTAATTTAACAGGCAGTTTTCTTCAGCTAACCATTTCTTATTTGAGACTCCATCTTATCGTATTGCCAACTTTTTGAAAAAATACTGTTGTGCCCATGCATGCATTTTTCATGTTTTGAGTCAGTGTTACTGAATAATCACCATCTCCTGCCCATCGGCCACCGCTGGCCAGAGAACCACATCAGTAGCTGCCCCCTCTCCCATTATCCCTTCATTAGCACTTTTCCCAGTCCATTTGCAAAATCCGAATCCAGCATTTCTGAATCATGCTTGGTGTGTGCTGGCGGTGGGCGAGGAACGTGGTGATTTTTTATCTGAATCAAGGTGTAGCTGTCTTAATCTTGTACATGTTCTCTGAATCATGTGGTATTTCTAAGTGCTCTGCATGTTTTGTGGTGCATATGGGAAGCGGAGGCGACGACAGGCAACTGTTTTCTTTACATCTGTCATGGTCCAAAGGCTAGGGAGAAGTAGATTTTGCACTCGTATTTGGCAGCATGGATATGACTTCGGGAGAGATGTTGCTGGGAGTTGTACCAATCATTTTTCTGTCCTCCCTATGTTATGCCTTTGCACTGATGTGTAATTTTTTTGAGTGGGGGATAGTGTAGCGAACACGAACAGAAAAATTGGTAGAAGTTGAGGAGAACAACCTGAGTGAGCAACATTAGTTGACCATTAAGATGTAGCTTTTCTGGTGCCTTTAGGTATTTTAGACAAGCATCATACTCTGCCCGCAGCACGTAAGGGAAACCAAAAAGGAATAAAAATATTTGGGCTTCTTCGTAATTTTCCATTTGGTTCTAAGCTTTTCTAAATGGCAAAAACATTTCACATAAATTAATAAATAACCTTGCTGCAAACTTGAGTTGGTTTACAATGAAGTTGGCAAGTACATGTTCTTGTTGACTAAATATTTTTCAAAAATATGGAGTATGAAGATAATTTGTTCTTTCTTTTCTCTATTCACAATGGGATAACAATATTTGTTATATTTCACAGTGTTACACAATTTATCATAGGGAGGACAGACTAATCTAATGATGTACAACAGCTTTGATGTGTTGAGGATCATGGTGGTCTATGGATTCCGCACCTGGTAGTAGGCTGAGAAAGGTACATTGTTTCTGTAACACAATGATGTTCAAAGCAACCGTCCACTACGTGAGATTTAGAAGGTATTCTGATTAGTGTTTGTTGATAACTGTAAATTCCATTTGTGTGAGTTTCATATTTATTATCCCGGTCGACGTACTAATCCATTCTTCTATGATGGGCAGTTGGTATTGACGGCGGATGCATCCATGTGCAAATCTCCTAGCATTGAGCGGACGGATCCAACGGAATTGGGGCGGGCAGCCAGCTGGCAGTGCACGCATGGGCGAGCACGACGCAACAAAGTTCTGGGGATTAAGCTGGGAGCGGACGGACGTGGCCCAAGGGAGAACATGGGTGGGGAGCGTGCAGACCGTCGACGAAAGAGAACAATACTGGGTTTGTTAATTACTCAACAAATCAGAGATCGATCTCTTTTTTAGATGCAAATATTTTTCAATTTAATATGTCCACTCCCGTTACTACGTGACATATTTAGATGCACTAGGTTTCGCATTAAAAAATATGCTTACTGTTTCTTCCTTCAGTTTTGGTGAACTTTCTGGTAGCAAGATGTGCAAGAAAGCTATTTCATTCTGGAGACACAAGTCATCAACTTTCTCATAGAGTCGTACATAAACTTTACTCTTTTTTTGAGAATGATGAACTGCCCCCATGTGAGTTTCTTGATCTTTCATTCCTGATTTCACACTATTTTATTTTCTTACATGTATTAATCCTCGGCTGTAGCTAGCTTAGTTTGCGAGCATTTCGTTGTTGTATTGTTTTTCTCTTAGGCATGAAGCTTTGGCCGTACCTAGCTCGGTTTGGAATTGTAACATCTTGCAGTGCATTTCCTTGAATCAAATTTGTTTTATGAATTATGTTCTTTCATTGGCATTCAGGTTAAACAAACAACAAAACATGTATTCGAACCTTTCTAGGAACCCGTACAATAGTGTAGTGGCCTCATGGTCTCACTAAACCCCTTCTTGCAGACGCCTCTCTTCTAATTATATTGTTATTTTTGTGCACAGTTGAAATTGAGATGAAGGTCTATCTAATGCTTGTTGTTGTTGTCAAAGGCGGAGCGAAGTCGGAGACGAAGCCTCTTGATATATGTTTAGTGGTGGGTATTTATATTTTCAAATAGCCAGCACATCGCCGGCGAGGGGGGAATGAAGGAGAGAGGGGATTGAGGACAAATATCCATTGAGCTACAGTACATGCATATATGACTTGCTTTTTTGTTTTTTATAAGGTGTCCTTATTTTGTTGCTTCTGTTTATGTTTGGATATTTTCCTTCAACCACAAGGCCCATCCAGTTGCGAGCTACGACGAATTTGTTAGAGTTGGAGGAGAAAACATTGCACATCAGAGCTACGTTGATTGTAGCGAGGCAACCATTAATTGGGTATGCTCACACGAGGGAGGGGAGAGTAGAGGAACATTAACATTTTCATGCTTTCGATGAAAATCTCAATTCATAGTTTCTCTGTACGTGGCAACACACGAGCGGTACTGGTGGGCTCACGATGGAAGTAGCGCTGGCAGAATCAGTAGGCACTCTATGGGAAGGCGGTTGTCACCCTTGTCCTAAGGTCTCCAAAAGGATTTGCTAATAACAACATAATAATTAGTACCACCAGTAACCCTTCTATTTACCCACCTTCAGTATAATTGTAAATGGCATTTGGTTGTTCATGTATACTCAGGATTTATTGGTTGTCAATAGCCTCATCTGAATGCTTGATGTACTTATATTTCTTTCTTTTCAATGCCCATTTCATCTGAGTAAGGTAATGAGGGAAAGAACATGTCGTGTTGAAAGTCAGTTTAGTGCATCAAGGATGGGAAGTTCTGAGAATTGCAAGAGGTGATTGAGGATGGTTAGTTATTGTGGCTCATCATATAGTGGTGGAATATGAGCACAAGCATATAAGCTTATTAAAAATTTACAGTTCATGACTGCACGAGACATTTTTTTAGCTGAACTTCTTATCTGACTAATAATCATACAACGTAAAGTAACCTTTTGACCATCCTTCTGAATTATACTGCAAGTCTGGAAGGCGATATTTTGTTGAGCATGTAGACACAAGTTGTACCTTGCGAGGCACAAGACTTTTCTCCTTGGCCTCATGGAGCTAAATTATGAGCATTACCTAACGAGACACAATCAGAGCATCCCCATACTCTAGCTAATTAAAGTTCGTTCTCATCTTCTATTTCACACAAATCAATTGTGTCTGCCCTAGATCGTTTGGCATTAGATGATTGTAAGGATTTTAAGTGACTTTAATAAGTTCATCTTTCGGAATGAATCTATCAGTTCACCACACACATGTACTCTTGTACCAAAAACAGAACAATAAAAAAGTATACATGTCAGAGCCGCAGAGGGGCACCTAGCTAGACAGGGGATTACAGAATATCCAAAATAAGTTTGCAACCGGGATGAATCGAGATGTACGCACGTGCCATGAGATAGGGTGGAGAAGATCGACGAAAGAGAACTGTTGGACATGGTGGAGGGGCTGCAATAGTCCATCTGCTTGCCAGCGCTGTCGAAGATGAGGACGCCAAGGTCCGCCTCGCAGAGCATGGCGAGCTACTTCGCCTTCTTCAGCAGCCCGGCTCTGCTCTTGCCGAAGATGGACTGCCTGGAGACGTTATTGGACCGTCCCAACAGCTACGTGGCAAACGTGACTAGCGGCCGAATCCTGCTACTCATCGCGGCAGATGTGCGGTTCGGCTGCTCACCGGAGAAGACCCTCCCTCCAGCTACATCGCCAACACAAAAAATAACGGTGAGGCCTTCTGGACCTCCCGGCCGGCGGCCGAATCCGGCTGCTCACCGGGCCAGATTTGCAGTCCCGCTGCTCACCGGAGATATCGCGGTGGAGGGGATGGGGTGCGGCGGGAAGTGGAGTGGGCGGGAGGCGGTATGGACCGTGGAGGGGAGACAACAGATCCAAGCCATGGCGGTGATCTATAGTTGCAGCGTCGCCGCAGCGCCATGGCCGGGAGAGATGGCTGCGGCGACATGGAGAGTGAAATGTGAGTGAGTGCGGCGGAGAGAGATGTGAGTGTGCCGTGCAGTGAGCGAGTGAGAGCCGTCTTGACTTTTTTTTTTGGGTAATTTCTTTTTAAGAGGAGAAGCAGGCTGCATTGCATTTGCACAGAAAAACATGATTTTTTAAAAGTAAATAACAGGAGACCACAAGAATGTACAGTATATCTTATACATGGAATATACAACTAAAGGTTTTTCATACTTATAAATTTAGTTTAGAATATCACACAAATAAACACATTTTTAAGAGAAGAAACTGAATATACTTTAATCGTTCCAACATCATCTTCTTAAAATGGGAAAAAATGAGGTGTCTTAAACTTGCCATGCAAACGATTTGGTTTTTATGTTGGACTGCTTGTGGTTGTTGAAATGTGTCGGACAATTTCTCTATGTATATATAAATAACTTAAAAGGATTCAAGAAATTGCGGATAAATGACTACTTTTTATATAACGGGAAAATCGGATGTTTGCTCCTAGAGAAATGGAACACACTTTTTTATAATGAAAAATACCACTTACCTAAATAGTAGAGATTCCCGAGAATAATCATCAACAAGTGGTTTAAAGTGAGCCTACAATTTATTAAAATTGGCATGACATTCGCTCTATTATGAAGCACCCTGCATCTCAATCGGTTAAAAATGGACACCGCTCATTTCTAGCAGCTCACCAGTGAATATATATATATATATATATATATATATATATATATATATATATATATATATATAATACCATCATTTTTTAAATAAAATATAATATTAGTTTATATTTTTCCACCTTCGTAGGTAAAAACTGATGGATTTGGATGCTGCTTCAAAAATGCCGACTGGCATAGACATTGATGTAGTGATGATGAACCGGGCTGAAAACTCAACGAGCTTTACACAACCAGAAGAGGTGCATGAAAATAATTGTTCTTCTTGGTTTATATGATGCACATGATATAATACTCAAAAGGCACATGTCTATATATTTTTTATTTTGTAGGATATGAGAGAGATGGAGATGGATTCTGTCAAATGCCCGTGGCAACGCACGGGCAATCTACTAGTAGACAAGTAGAGAAGAAGGAGAGATTGATTACCTTTTGATTGAAAGAAGGAAGGAGATTGATGACCGTCATGAATGAATTGATTGCCATGCATGAATTGACTGCGTTTGGATTGATTGTGTTTGGTTACCTTATGTGAATTATACGTTTAATTCAGACAGAGCCGGTTTGTCCGGCCAGAAAACCGGGAGGGGGAAAACCAGTGGAGGGAGAAAAGAAAATCGCTAAGGGGAGAGGGGGTCGTACGATAGGTTGGACGAAGCGAGGAACGTAAGAGGGGAAACGGAACACTAAGTTTCTTTTAGATAGTAGAGATAGAGATGTTAGGGAAGTTATTGAGAGTCCAGCTAGGCGTTCGGTTAGAGACGCACTAAGCCGTCCAACCGTTGCGTGGAATCCAATGTTTGTAGCATCAACACAACATTTGCAACAGATGCCTAGCAGTTAACAAAATAGACACATCATAGAGCCATTGCAGCATGCCGTTGTGTGTTTGGAGTGGGTATAATAGACCTTTATGTGACCATGCGAGGAGCACTGCAGGAAGGCTTTGGAAGGGGGTGCAAGGGACCAAGTGTGATATCTTTTTAGACGATCGTCTGGTCTTTTCCTCCGATCATATGGTGGAAATGAATCGTTATTCCGTTTACCTTTTTTCAGGCGATAAATTGCAGTGTCCTGGCTGGCCCACAGCACCTGCCTATGGCCACTTGGTTACTTCCGCCATTCCAAACATGATCCTTAGTTCCCAGGCGGTCCTCGCTAGCCAAAGGCATTATTTGTTCTAAAAAAACAAAGGCACGATTTCATCTAGAAATGGATGTCAGGCACAATAGACTATATTTGCCTTGTGGTGCCACTTTTCGTGGGATGAGCCCACGTGCAGCACTAGCCGAATGCTACCATCCCTGCAGAAGATTGTATCATTGATGTAGCTCTTGACCTTGTTACAGTCAATCGTGCAACAGCTTTCTACGTGCTAGCATCTTTAATTCATCTATGAACAAGGTGGTCGGCGAATGTTTGAATCTAGACCTCCCAAGTAAATTTCCCGATCCTTCCTAATCCCATGGGCTCACTTAGGCAAATTGTTTCATGGGTTCCTCGCCTCGGGATCATGAACTCATCGGTCTCTCTAGTAACTATAATGAGGGGGAAAAGCCTTCATTACTCTCTCGCTGCAGCATCAAGATATTGCAGCCCACTGACCGTAAGGTCACCCATGCCTCTCAACTAGGATGGGCTAAGAAATTTATTAACTCGGGTTGCCCAATGTGGACATGCACTTGCTTTATATTCTCCCCGTGTCTTCTTAGTTGCACATGCATTTGGCACATAGTTGGTAGGCATCCTTATTCATGCAGAGATGTCCGGTGGACTCTTTCTTGAAGTATTGTACAAGTTAGAAGTGAATTTACTATAAATTAGTATAGTTTATGAGTCTACCTCGTCATGTCAATGAGAAGCCATATGAACTTTGTACCCATCACCAGATGGGGTAGATATATGCATGTCACAATATATATCGTAGAAATACATAACTAGCTTTCGTGCAGAACACTAGAAGTACAACCATCGCTGAACTGATTTGTTAAGTATCTTCTCCTAATAATAATATGTTTTCACTTAGTCTTAGGTGCCTTCTAATTTCAAAAAAACAAGCACCTAAAATTGCTCATTAATTTGCAGGCACTACTATATCTACCTCTATATAACTAATAATAAAGGGAGGAACCTTTTTTTGTTCTCCTTCCATCACCTCTTTTATGTTAGCCGTGAAAATTTGTGGCTAAGATTTGAAATTTGATCTATTGATTGAAATTTTTGCCTGTGGATTCTACTCAATTCGTTCGTCTCCCGTACATTAAAGGGAGGAACCTTTGTTGGTTCTTTTATCATCACCCCTTTATATTAACCATGAAGATTGATGGCTGAGATTTAAGGGGGGGCTTGCGCCAACAGGTGCACCATCAGAAAGTATTCATAGAACACTTGCCTTGATTGGGTCGTGTTGGAACCGCAGGATGGCGAACTGGTCCACCAACCGCAGTGCCGACCGGGCACTAGTGGCGGACGGCAACGGCACATCAACAGACCGTACTTCCTGGGCATATCCCCTAGGATGATAGGATGGCCGGAAGGCCTAGGGCAGAACGAGTAGTCACATGGCCCTTTGCCAGGCTCGTCGAGGAGGCGGTTCAGGGCATCTTACATGGCACCGGGGCATGTGAAGCCAGGCAACCGGGTTTTCTTTTTTGCCGCAGCTAAGGTGTCAGTCCGCTACTCGCGTCGAATAGGGGGAGATATCAGCTGCTAGCCGACAGTCAACTGCCAATAAGACTTATCAATTAAAAACATCGACGGAAGAAATATTGGTGTGTACGCAATAAATCCCCACTAGCCTCAGCAAATCTTGAAGAGAAAATCATGAAAAGAATTGCATCATGAAGCAGATGTCCAGCGGAGGGGCAATGGTGCATGTGGTGAAAGAGAAGCAGGAACAGGATGGAGATGAGAAACGTGTGAACACACATGGAGCACAAGGGCTTCGGTGATGTGCGTGCTAAGGGATTGGGTATGGACAATTTTAATAGGCTAGCGACCAATGTTTTCTAGTTGTCGATAGTGAAAAACACCCATTTCCCATTCTCAAGGGGATAAGTCGCAAACCCCGCTACTTAGCTGAGCTTTAAGCACCCGTCGATGGGTTCACAAGCGGTCGGAGACAGTCAAACTCATGATTAATCTTTAAAACAATAAAGGTACTATTTCCTCATGAATCAGATGATGGATCACCTCCCACGTATATGTCATGGGATGCCGCTTGTAATGGTATAAGCCCTTGTATGAAAATAGCTGGACATTACTGTTTTTACCGAAGGCCATCGTCAGGGTGCAAGTAACGGAGCTCTAGACCTCATAATCTCATATGGCTCACCGACAACACCTCACGAGAGTCAATTGTAGCAATGTTTCCCGTGTGCAAGCAACTTTAGTTTCTCCACTGATGCAAGGTTTGGTGATTTTTTTAAATTTAAACCTCTTGACATGATTGCCCGATCCTTCCTAATCCCATTGGTTCTTGGCTGGCTAATTGTCTTGAGTTCTTCGCCTTAGGATCCTAAGCTCAGTGACGCTAAAAGGAAAAAAGGATTTATTTCTCTCTCGTTGAAATGTATCCAGGTCACATGCCTAACAACTGAGACGAGCTAGCAAATTTATCCACTCCGTTGGCTAGTGTGGGCATGGATTCATCTTCCCCATGTGTCTCCTTAAATGAAAAATGCATGTGGCATATGGCTAGTCATCGACATTATTTATGCAAAGATGTTCGTTTGACAGATATCTTTTCACTTCACATCAATGCATGCCATTCACTGCCTTGTCTTTGGAGCTTCATGTACCGATCTTCCCGTTTCAGATGATTTTCAACTTCTTAATATTAGGAGCTTGTACAAATATTGGTACTAAAGACTAGAAGCAGTTGTGTACCTTCTCCTAATAATTATAGGTTTTTGATTAGTCTTAGTTGCTCGAAAATTATAAGAATCTCAATCACTGAAGATTGCAGACACTACTATATACTTTAGATTATTGTTATGTTAAATATAATGTGTATGATCACTTATGTTAGTTCTATGTTGTAATGTGGTTATTTTATATGCTGTAATGTGTATTGGTTGTTGTGGTTGAAGAAGTAGATGTGGCGGCAGCCACAGAGGGCCCGCCACAACTAGTTATATAAACCAATGACGGGCAAGAAGGACTGCCCGCCGCTACTGAGATTCCACTAGTGGGGGCGCGCGCCCGCCACTGCAATTATAGCAGTGGCTGAAGGTCAGTCGAGGGCGCCCCTGGGAGCCTGGCGCCACCGCTGGCCTTTTGGCGCACGCCGCTGCTAGGCATTCCTGCAGTAGTGTATTGGTGCACGAACACAAAACAACGAATAACGGATCTAAGTACATCCACTGAAGACAAACACGGGCTGAATCCAGCAAGTTCCATCTGAAACGCACCTCCACGCTCCCTCCAATGGTGCTTAACGCACCACTAGATGTGGGATATGTGGGGAGAACCTATTTCATCTCCGGGGAGTCACGGTCGGCTCGCCTTCTTAAGTAGGACACAAACCCTAACCAAACAAAAGAAAAAACACGTCAAAACAGAGCAAGAGACCTTGCATCAGAAAGGGACGAGCTCCATGATGCCTCCATTGCCCGGATACCACAGGAGACAAGGTAGACCAGCGGCGGCACCGACGAGAGGGAAGAAGCCCTTGTCACTCTAGAGTCGCCTTTCATGAGGAAGCGCCCACGCGGCCTCTGAAGCTCCTCGGTATGTCCTCCTCCACCGTTGGTGTGTGCTCCTGTCTCGTTGCGTAGCAATTAGCCGGACTTCTAGGATGGAAGAACATCATGGATGGGTCTTCTACAAGTCTCCTAAGTATAGAGTAAGTACTCGCAGATGGCTATTGATCTTCGTTTTCGAGCAGTGTAATGTAATGTGCTTAATGTTCTACAGAATGTTGCAATTTTCTGTATTCAAAAGAAGACTATATTGTCTATTGATTGAGAGGTCTAGAAGTTGATAGAGATGACATGATAGACGAGGCAATTTCCAAGTTTCTTCATGTTGAGACAAAGAAGAAGCAATTGTGCATGACGGATAATATGTCAACAGAGAAAGGCAAAAGTGTTAGGAAAGATGGCAATGGGCATAATTAGATGGAGTAAGTGTTTACAACACTTGTAGTAGTAGTGAATGAAATTGTGTTTCTGTTGTAGTGTGTAACAGTTCTTGTCCTCGTGGTGAAGAGTTGGTGAAGTGTTCAGTGTTGGTGCAAAAATGTAAGTGTTACCATGTGCCATAAACATCTTTTGTCAAACTAGTGAAGTGTCGAGGCTGTAGTTCAATGGCCTAAATAAATGAATTGATGTGTGAAAAAATATAGGGAGTTCGGTTTTAAGAGTTCTGTTAGGGCATTTACAATGCAAGGGTGCTTGCGTGGGCGCTTAGACAATAAAAAAATTAATTAAGGAAATAACATCGGGGAGGAGTCCGTCTCTTCAACGCGCAGGCGCCGATTTGAGCGCTAACGTGATTGTTTTCTCGCCAAAAGATACGAGCAGCAGTCGCTAAACAAGCTCATGCAAAAGAAAAAAAAAAGGAGAAAGCATCCGGCGCCTGGCTTTGCATCGATGCTAGCCAAAATCCCTTAATCGAACGGGATTCGTCCATGACGGCTGGGGAAAGAAGCCTAGTGCCTGGCCTAAGCGTCGGTGTTGTAGATGCCCTTAGGAACACATTTTTGTAACTTTTCAAATTTGAAGAGTTAAGGTTTGAGTAAGTGTCTGCATAGTTAAATTTTGGAAGTTCGACTAGAGATGCTCTAGCAGAAGTATTTTTTGTGTCAGTCACCTTAAGGACAAGCTAACATTGAGAAATAAGAAAAGTGGAAAATTATGCCTCATTTTCATTAATTGGTGGCCGTACGGTTTGGCCATTCAAATAAAAACGAATTTCTACAACGTATGACCCACCAATTACTGTCACCGTGGCGTATGGAACACCACATTGGTGTGCTCATTCACAGGAGAAGTCGGTCTGCCGTGTGCTGATTGTCGAAGAGTTGTGATGTCCTCTATCCATTTCCCCAATGCAACTAGCGGATGCCCTACAACGGAAGTTCATGCTCGGACATTATTCAATGTTTCCGGTGTAACACTAGTAGGCAGCTGCTGTGTAGCAAATGGAGAACCTAAATAGACTGAGCGGCCAGTTAACACATCAAATGTCACGATTGTATGCCAAAATCCTGATGTCTCCAATTCCCGTATACATGCCCTTACTTGTCATCTCTTGTTGTTTTCTCGTCTTTGCCAAGTGTGGTTTGCTGTCCACTTCCATGAAGATGGATAGCTATCTGTATGTGGGGGAGGAGGAAAGAGTCACTCAAACAAGTGCATGTGTCATGATGTGTGCAACAAGTTGGCAGAGTATTCATTATAGGAGGACACAAGGGCACACATTAACCCCGCATAACTGTAAATAGAGGACTTCATATACTACGGTCACCCAAATATTGACAGGTTACTTGGTGCTAGTAGGTCATTACTCGAGAAACATAGAGCCACCTTGCTTCAGCACGGGTTATTGCTCGGAGATTTTGGCACGCGGTTGAGGTGCTTCCAATGTGGAGGAGAGGAAGCAGTCCAGGTGCATAAATCATTGCCAGATAATTAACGAGCAGTACAAGCAAGGATCGATCCAAAGCACACGTTTGAAACATGGGGATCTGTATCCAGGCCCCGTCAAGCTCCATAGCATTATCTCTCATGGCAGGCGCCGTTGGACGACTTTGCGTCGGCACAAGCAGCGAGTCTCTGGTACCAAAGCCGACGGCAAAGGTCCATCCGTCCATGTATGCGTCCCCCGCATCGACATCCCCCATGCCGGCAGTGCACCTCGAGCGATCACTGGAGAAGCGCCCTGAGCTGCCTTGCGCTTCCAATCTCACAGACCTGAAGGCGTTGTTTTGCTGTTTTTGTAGTGGGCTCTACCACCAATTAACAGTGTGAGAAACAACCCGTGAATAATGGAAAGAGATGTTGAACGCTCCACCACATGCACACGCTCTATCTACCCAACACTTTTTTTTTGAGTGGACCCAACACTTTCTTTGTGTTGAGATTTGCGCACACATTTTTTATATTTTCTACAAACAAAGAGTGTATGAACTTTTACACTTCAAACCTTTAATTTTATTATGTGGGCACAATCAATGTTTTGGCTACCGACTGACTTTTTTACGAAGGTCTACAGGGATTTCTATCTATTTGGCTTATAGACTGAGCGGGTAGTTACCACATTCCACGAGTGCCAACATTTCGATGTCACCAATTCCCATATGCATGCCCTTAGATGTGATCTTGTGTTATTTTCTCATCTTCTTCTCTGCCTGATCTGGTCGGCGGCTTCTGGCAGGTCGTTGGTTGCTTCTTCAACCCCCGCGTCATCCTCCCCGAGGGGACTCGGGTGGCGACGACTCCAGCCCGCTCAAGGCCTGCTCCCTTGAGCTCCCCCCCCCCTCGCCATCGCCCCATGGCTTTTGTCGGGCAAAGCTCGCTCGGATCCAGCGGCGGCAGGCCTCTGGCGTCCCTGGGTGGCTGCCGTCGAGTTGTGGGCTTTTGCGGCGACTGACGATGTTGCGCTCCTCTGCGCAGGCCGTAGGTGCCCGAGAGTGGCCGAAGGACGGTGGTGGTTGCGCGCGTGCTGCAGCACGTGGAGGTGTCTATCCCCCGATCTGATCTGGATCTGAGTGGGTTGGTGCTCCACCCATGGTTGCGGTCGGGTGGCGGCAGGCTGTAACGGGGCGGCGTGGGGGCCTGCGGCCGTGATAATAAAGGCGCCAGTCCTCGTGCTCGTCTCGCACCATGACAACATTCTGCATTATCGGTCCTCCTCGATCTAGTCACCGACGTGTTCCGGAAATACTGTTGGAGATCTTGCCGAAGATATCAGGACTGGATAGAATTCCGTCGTGCACGTCCATTTCATCCTTAGATGTTCAATGAGGGCGTGCGGCGAACCTCTATTGTAAGTTGGCACCATGGGACATGTCAGCTTCACGATTTCTATGGTGTAGACAGCTGTGGAGAAGGTCATTGTGGCTAAGATCGGAGGATCAGTAAGATGGACGGGCCTTCGAGGCGATGGAGTCAGCTCGGTATTTGATAATTCCCAGGAACAACCTTGTCAATAGGGGGCGGCAGCATTGGAGCAATTCATTTTTGGTGGTGCTCCTCGGGTGCAAGTCAGGACTTTCAGGGTGAAAACCTAAGGTCTGGTCTTCATTAGTTATGCCTGGGAATTGCCTTGCTGAAGGAATTTTTTTTAGAGATCGGACTTCTCGAGGGTGAAAACCTAAGATCCTGGAACAGGCAACGACGGTGCTTGTGTATTGTTTCCTTCTTCTAGGCTTTGCTTTTCGAGAACTTTTATGTTTGTTGGGTGCTGTATTTTGTGGTGGTTTGTGTGCGGCTGCTGAGAGGGGTTGATCACTATGGCGGGACCTATGTTTTTTCCTTTGTTATTATTTTTTTGTTTTGGATGTGTGCATCTTGGATGTCTTTGTGACATCTTGTAGGTGTGGAGGTTGGGTTTAATTGGTATCTTCAGGATATTAATATATTCCCCTATAAAAATCATCTTCTCTATTTATGGCGTTGTCCCCTTCGGTGAATATGGACCGCTTTATGTATATGGAAAATATGTTTATTGGGTGAAAAAATTGCGGTTGGATATGCTCCTGCTGACAACTCGGGTGCTCCACTGCTAACCACTCCTGACAGGGCACGCCCGGAGGCATCGACAGATCCCGCTGCGGCAATCCGGACCGGGTCAGGCCCCTTCGATTGTCGATGCCTGGGGAGTGTCGTGCGCGCCGACATGTGGTCGGTTCTGGGTGCTCCTAATCGGCATCTAACAATGAAGAAGAGGATGGAGTGCTGGATGGCGGTGCTCTAAACCAGGGGGCACGAAAAGACGTCGGGGCGTGTGCTAAGGGTGAAGGGTGTCAAGACAATCTCGCCGAGTCGTTCATTGACAGGATGCGGGAGTGTTCCTTCGGGGCAGGTCACCAGGGACAGAGCTAGATTGTCGTTCCCGAGCCGTCACAGATCTTGCCAGAACGGGTGGTTCGCATCTACGACAACCTGGGGCGGTGCCATTAGGTTCCTTCGTATACGGCTGCGCGTCGGCAATTCCTCTGTCATAGGTATGCAATTCCGGGGTGGAGTTTCCGCCCATGGCTGTCCCGTTTATTAAATGTGTCATGCCTATGTCAGGCAGTAAGGCATGCGGGGTGACACGACACGGCCCGTTTAGTAAACATGCTTGTATGGGTCGTCCACGCAAGGCATGATTAGAACGGGCCAGGCCATGTGATGCCTTACCAGCCCGTTTGGCCAGGTTTGAGGTGAAGACACACAACCCGATTTTCATTTATTTTCTTGCCTAACCTAGGTGTCAGTCGGGTAGTCGGCATGCACAAAGGAGAGATCAGCCATTAAGTCGCACCATTTGAAAACATTAAACATCGATGCAACCAAAATTTATGGTTATATCCAACAAATCCTCAATGGCCATAGCAAACCGTCGAGGGAAAATTATGAAAACGCTTGCATCATAAAGTAGGAGGAGAAATAGTGTTGGTGGTGAAAGGGTAGGATGTGGTGTAGGAGCAGCAATGGATTATTTTTTATTGATAAGACAAGCAATCAATATTTTGCACCATCAGATGATGAAAACAAATATTTTCCTTTCTCGAGGGGAGAAATCGCAGACCCGACTACCTTGCAGGCCATTAAGCACCCGCCAGACGGTCAGAGGGTTCACAAGCAGTCGGAGCCAGTGAAAGGCATGATTGATCTAAAAAAACGCATTGTTTCCTCTACACATGGATGATCTATGACCGAGCTTGTAGTGGGATAAACCCTTGTGAAATCCAAGATGGATGCTAGTGTTTCCACCGAAGACCAAGGTACCAGTAATGTAGCTCCCCATCTCCAAAGGTCTTAGGGATCGCCGACAACACCTCATGATGGTCAACTGTAAAAAATATTCCCGCGTACCAGCATCTTTATTTACTCCAGCAATGAAAAACTCGGTGAAGGTTTGAATTTAGAACTCTTGGGATTATTTCCCGATACTTCCTAGTCCCATTGGCTCATGGTTGGCTAATTGTCATGAGTTCTTCGCCTTGGGATCGTGAACTCTTCAGTTGCTAGAGGGATCCGAATGAGAAGGGAACATCTTTTGTTACTCTATCGTTGCAATATTAATGCTACAAGGTCATTCATGCCTCTCAACTGGGGTGGGCTAACAAATTTATCTACTTCTGTTGGCTATTGTGGGCATGCGCGTGCTTCATCTTGTCCATGTGTCTCCTTACTTGCACACGCTGGATGGTCATCGATGTTACTCATGCAAAGATGTCTAGTAGACATATATTATTGCACTTCACATGAAGGCAGTTCATTCAGGACGCGGCTCCCCTGACGCACACTGGGGAAATATATGCTGCACCAGTGCTTGTCATTCTACACATGAATGCAGTTCATTCACGTTCTATATATATGGTGGTCATCGATATCTGCGTTGTACGGTTCGTCTGGGAACTAATTGCCAAGTTCAACGCCGACATCGATGAGGTAATTTTATTCTTAGTTTGCAATTTTTCACAACGACCTAGGAATTACTTTGTGATATCGTAGTACCATTGATTTGAGTTTCTAAGTATGAAATAATATTTGTCATATCGTTCATATGGATTTGCTCATCTATACCTATACTAACTAGTCATCAACCCATGCATCTGCACGGGCTAGTTATTTTGGAACACGTAAATACAAAAGTATTGAAATTTTTAAAGAAAGAAATATCCCAGACTAATACTATTTATTATATGCATGAATTGTTAATCAAAATATAGAAGATGTAGATAGTCATCTAATGAATATTAGTACTGATGGCATGGCAAATTTTTGTTGTCATGACGATACTACATGCCAAATCTACCGACAGAATGCACAGCGTGGAACCATTATAAGAGGGCATGTGACGTAGATGTCCGGTCCCTCATAAAGAAGATAACTAAGTTCTATACCCAAGTTCAGAAGGAAAAAAATATCCAACTCTAAGAATATAGAAAATGAGTTCCTAACTATTAAGATAAGAAAATGGCATAAATAAATCAATGAAGAATTATACTATCTTTTATTATGTTAAATCTTGGACCGCAGTGTGCTGCAAGAGCCTCAAATTTAGTCGTTAGTTAGTTGACCCCATTAGGCATGCAAAAAACGAGAAACTTCTCCCACAATGTACAGTAGAGCATCTTTTTTTTTCGCGAATACGCAAAGCTTGCGTATCTTTTCTCCCACAATGTACAGTAGAGCATCTTACAATGGTGTGAAAAGAATCAATATGGAAGATGCAAAACACAGCTAATATAATTTGTTTGTAGCGCTTGAATCGTAATAAAAGTCCACTGGACCATTTAATCTGTTATGAAAATTACACCAATACCTTGATAACATATAATGACATGTCAATTTTAGAACATACACCTCACTTATTGTAAAGTGTTTGTGCTATCTAAATAAACATATGTGTTCACATAAGTAGACAGCAGACATGTGTCTCTTGGAATTTACCCTTGAGGTCGATCACATAAAAAAATGACAAATATGGCTGTAAATTTCAGAAAATAAAACAATAAACTTCGAAAGTCACCGGAACATGCTAACTACACAGTGCATTTAGTTATCCATAAACATCCTCTTCTATATATCTCACTATGAAGACCTGAGGTTGATAGAAGTTTCTTGATTCCTTTTTTTGTGGCCTGCATTCTTTTAGAAGGAATACAAAAGTAGTAAATTTGTCTACCCTTGTGTCTGACATCTTCAACATCCAGAAAAAATCATTTATTTACTGGAGTGCGTACTTTAATATAGGCCCAAAACAATATGATACATTATTTAATACATGTGTCATCTAGTAAATGGATCGGGAAAAGAACAGGATAGTGAACACACTTATATAACCTAGAAGGCACCATGATGGCGCCATCTTCACTAATTTCTCTGCTTTCTTGATTAGAGATTTCCTAAATGTTTATTTATGGAACAGAAGAGTTACTTTGATGAGAATTACCATCGGTCCACATGTCAAAGAATAGTTCTTACTTTCTTAACCTTCCAAGGAATTGTATCACGTATGAGCAAAGGGACTGCACATGAAAAGCAAGACAATAATTAAGGCAAAGAAGACAACAAAGGACACCTAGCCTACCGATGATTGTCATCTACCACCTGATGATCATTAGAAGCTCAAAGTGATATTGAAATATATATTAGATAGTTATAGCAGCAGAAAGTGATGAAAGTTCAAACAATTGACAGGTTATTATGGACTAAAACATCCACACATAGGTCTTCATAAAAAAGACAATCGTCCTTCAGAGAGAAATATTTAGAGGGCATTTTTTAAAAAAGAAATGCAAATCCACAACAACGCATAAAAAACTACCTTCTAAATAAAACTTCAGCCAGTACAGGAATAGGCAATGAATATTAATTTTCTTAAGCTAATATACATGTGGCCTACTCCATTGAAAGAAGAGTAACCCGTGTTATTCTTTCAGTACACCTACACCTTTAGTAAAATGGACGCCAAATGTATGTTAGACGACCAACGTAGTTAGAACCACTGTCGCCAGCAAACATAAATAAATGACAGAAGTCAAACCTATTGTTATTTACTTTATTAGTCAATCCAGATCTTCAATGTGGTTCCAGACATTTAGGAAACAAAAGTTAATTCTATGGTTTGTATCATCATAGAGGGGATCATCTATTCACAGCACAATGACTTGCCAGTTGTAAGAAAAGAATGAATTAGTAAAACTTGAGAAGAAACATGAGAATTATGCAGAACAAATAACGCATGCCATCGACACCCAGCCTCATTTCATCAGGCCCTGGTTTTCACATCCCACATGGATCTAGCTATCAAGTCCATGTCAATGTAGATTAATTAATAACTAATTGGCACCAAGCTATATTCATTGATTATTCAAAGAACTATCTACATGGAGATTAATTAATAACTAATTGGCACCATGCAGCAGGGAGACCAAAGCAGTGTTGCCGCCATAACTGATCTATCAGGTCATTTTCATAATCATCCTACATGCAACGCATAGCATATTTCGGGTGCCACAACGTACAGGTCATAGACATGTTGCGAAATTTGACAGAAGAATGTAGAACTCTTGGTGGTGTGCGCAGAAGTGCGGATGGGCTTGGTAAAGGAAGAATACTTGCCTCATTACGTACGTGGATCGATCGTTGGAGACTCATTAGGTACATGATCCCTGTAATTCCCATCTAGGATTAATGGTGTCAAGGAGGTGAGCAACTTTGCCGCTATTCGACTGGCTGCTATTTTTCACTTAGCAGCATCACCACTCACCAATGGTGGCATCGACCTGGTCTACTTCAAATAGCTCCTGTTGCACCTCATCCACTACATCAACCATCCTGGAATCAATTCATGAACTGAAGACGTTAGACTGATGTGTCTTCGGAATTGGGAAGGCATGGAGATTCAAAGAATAAAGCTACTGCAAGATTGCGTACTTTTACTGGAGAAGATGCAAACCGCTGCTGCTGGTGTCCCTCGTCGCCTGGAGAGTGTGATCTAGTCACCAACTATGCCTGCTGCTGTTGCCCCTCGTCGCCTGGAGAGCGTTATCTAGTCACGAACTGTGCTGCTGATTGAATGGGTTGTAGAACAACAAATCACAGATTCATGCATAATGTATTTCTTGCCTGCTTTGTGAGGAGAGAAGGAGGAACAGATGAGGAGGAGCAGTGCTAGGATTTGTGCATTGGTTCATGGGAGGTGTTGGATTGAGGGAGGAAGATCGAGGGATACGGGAGATGGGTTCTTTTTTTTCTGATGAGAAGATGCGTTAACGTGGAACAGTAGGTTTGTTTTTTGGATAGAACGTGGGACAGGAGTTTAGGACTCCTTGAGGGATGTTAACGTGGGATTGGAGTTTTTTTTTGGCTGGAACGTGGACAGGAGTTGAGGACTCCTTGAGGCATGCATCCAACGGTGGTAGATTATTAATTCAATGATCAGACGGCTAATTTTCTTAGTTTCCAAGGATTAACGTGAAGCCTCGTATGGTGCCTCTGATTAGTAAATATAAGATAAGATAAGATTCTAGACTTTCAAGAAATTCCCACGTTAAATTATTACGGTGTAGATCCACTCATGAAATCCTTAACCAGAAAAGGTTGGCTTTTTCGATTGTAAAAAAAATGAGTCTCTTAAGAAGTTCTCATGATTTATCCCATGCAAAATAAAAAAAGCACACCAACTGATCAATCTTAGAAATTCTCATGTTAACTAGTAGAGTGCCCGTGCATTGCTACGGGCCAACAAAAGAATTTACTGAAAAGGACACTTATCCCGCAGCGACTGAGCGACTAACATAAACGTAACCACATATAACACGTCACCACCACACACACAACACACAAACACAAGGCAGAAAACGATGATGGCTAGGAACAACAACACCCACCAATCGATCACCAAGCGCAATACAGATGGAACAATCACTTGGACTGCACCGCGACCTCCATCATGAGCTAGGAACTGCGAAGAGGTGAAACCGCACACCGACGAAGCATGTACTCCAAACTGGTGTCTAGAAGAACGATATGCCACTGGAGTGTCGCCACCGCCCGATCCCGAGGATCCAATTTTCAACGCCCGATATGCCACTGTAATTGAAATCCACTTCATTTATTATGTAAGTTGATAAGAAATCCAGTAGAAAGTTGTGTGCATAGAGAGCAATAATCCAACTAATTATATGTTACAAACTTCAATTTACTTGATGGGTTTAAGATAATTGCATACAATGTGAGGACTGTTGTCTTTAACTTTATTTGCATGGTACAATTTGAGTCGCTTGGATGGTATTTTTCTCTAAAAATGACTTGTTAGTCTATGTGACATTTATGTTACCGCATAGAGACTGCTCCTTCTTCTTTTTCTTGAAGAAAACAATAGCAGCCACTCTTCTAAGTACTCACACCATAGAGCTTCCATCCATGGGGTGTCATCGCATCTCATCTCCCCGCCACACATCACCGCCGCCATGCCTCCCCGGCACCTCCCATCCACACCATGGCGAAGCACGCCCTTCGTTGCTCCACCGCCACCCCTCTCATCCATGGCGGTTCTCATGCCCTCCTCTCCGTGTCGTGGTGTAGCCCCCCTCCTTCTCTTCCCACTAACCTCTTGGGTCGTCGCCTGGGATCGAGCCACTGCGGCACCGCCTTGGCACCGAGCCAACCCGCCCATCGTTTTAGCATCCTGGGTAGTCGGATCTGCAACGGGAGGTGCATAAGGGCTCGCAGCTCCCCATTAGTTCCAGCCACAAGTAGCTGACGTGCTTGTATGTGGATTGGACGACCTCGGGAATAGTTGTATGTCGTGGAAAGGAGGTGGGATTACGCCCTCATCATCATGCTCGTTCTTCTACCCCAGCCTAGCCTCACCAAGCATAGTCGCGTTGTCGCGCTCCCAGTGCCAAGGAGAAACCTCGTCGCACCGAGGGAGGCTGCCATGGCAATGCGCCCTTCTACTCACCGTAGTTTTCGCCACCTTCTCTGAATGTTGCGGCCACCAGAATATTAACACCATTGACTCCTCGCCACTTTCTCCTAGTGTCACGACCACCAGAATATTTACACCGCCGACTCTTAGGTTCTCCCTGCCCATCCCACCCACCCTACCCGCTTGTTGCTGCTGCCAGCATGGCTGCCATTCCTCTCGATTATGTCTGAGGACTATATTTGAGTCCTACTGTCCTAACAATTGTAAGCAAGTGAATCAATTTTTTTAGTGAAGTGTAGGCAATATTTTTGTTTTAGAAAATGATTTCTATTAGTAACGAACGTTGTTTCAGTGAAGTATTTTAATTTTATCAGTAACGATATTGATGTGGTCAAGAATTTGTTAGAAGAAAAAATGTGAGTTTGTGGCCAATTTAATAAACCAAATAAAGTACTTAGATTGCCAGTAAAAATCACATGCCTTTCCAAACACATCGAGCACGAACGCATAGCAGCAAGCACGCAAACCATCGACAATATCAAGTCCCTGTACCGCCCCTCGTGCCTACATTCCACCATCTTGGATCAAGGCCATATCATATATCTCTAACAAGGTGAGCCACATATTTTGGGGGAGTACTATTTACTTCTTCTCCAGCCCCCTTGCCTGATGCAGTAGCTGATGCATATTCAGCTTTGATCTTATTGTTCTAGCGATGACTATGGCATCCACGATCTTGAGGAAGGAGATGTAGCTGTCTTCAAGGTTCTTGAACCGCTGCAACAAAGATCCATGATACAAATGAAAGGAAAATATCACATAATGATTCTTAAAAAAACAACCATCAATAAATAGTTCCATGATGAGTTGGGAATTATCATCTCCCATTAGTGGGAAGTTTATCTAATCAAATCGGCGAAACATCTTCAGTTAGATAGAATTGGCATGCCAAATCAGTGAAACATTCTAGGTACGGCACAATTGATAGAATCATTAGACAGAAGAACACTGCAAGTATAACCTCAAGCTGTATGTTGATAATTAGAAGCAAAAAAATTGTCATGCAATGGAAACATAGTGAATCCCTAACTTAGCACAGCCTGGCAGTGGGCAAACAAAATCCTTTTGACCCGTGTGAGTAAGATGGTGGCCCTTCAACTTGAATACCTACAAATTTCTGCAAAATGAACAAGAAATGATTCATCAATTATGCAAAAAGAAACATCCAAATATTTTGGAACTTTTTTCCGCTGTAGGTGAGGTCTCTTGTAATTATATCACTCTGTCTTCTCACTTCCTAATATAATGAACCACAAATCTTTCGTGTTTTCTGAAAAAAATATTCACCCTTCAAAAGTATATCATACATATAACAGTTGTGCAGTTCACAAGTTAACGGCCAAACAAATTCAAGGCGGCGTCTAATCTTGGTCTTTGGGCTAATTGTGTTGAGGATGCCCAATAGCTGCACTGGAAAAACAAGCAAAGGCAAAATAAGTACATTTAAGTAGAGAAACTCACACTAACAAATTACAGAAAATGAAGTTCAGACAATAAAGCAAGCTCAGCAATTACGAGATGTTTTGTTGCACTGCTGCTTCTATGTATTTGTTGTCGACCATTGGTCGATCGATTAATCATCACATATAAGATACTCCAGGTTCTAGACCAGCTTGGGTGGTAGACTTAGATGGGCATGATGACACAGGTAATGCCGACGCCGTAGAAGAGGCTGCTCTCGGTCTCGGTTGCACGGCCAATCAATCTCTCGTCGATTAGTCCAAGGAAAAGGCCAGCTGCTCAAGACACGCATACATGTAGATGTTCAGAATATATCAATCCAAAGTGTACAGAATAACATGATATGTGCAGCCGATCAACCCGGTAGCAACCTATTGTTGGAAAAAGAACTTCTCAGCAAAGATATGTACCATATTGCAACAAAACTCAAGATTACCTGATGTAACCGAATTGAGGTTGCAAACATCGACTGTCGTTGATATGCTAGAAACTTGAAGAAGCGTGATGCATTATATTCTTTAAAACATCATGATGAAAGAGCCAATTTATGCATATTCTTCACCACATCATGAACAAAGAAACATTTGATACATGTTCTTTCCAAAAGATCTATACATAAAATTCCACAGGCCGAGCCATGAAAATTCATACACATAAGTACTGTGATTATATGAATAAAGTCGGGCATGCGGGCTTCTTTCACGAACAAATAAGAACCAACACACCATGAAACAAAGTGGCTCTAATCATCATTAGACATTAAAAAAGAAGGTCATGATCCAAAACACATCAAGAACCATCTGAAATTCTCATGAACCAAACAATATCCTGATTCCATGGGAAACATGAAGCAAAAGCACTGACGCAATCAACAAAATTCGGATCTAGTATCCTAAACCAAGAGCATGAGACGCTCATACATATTTTGGTTCATATTGCAAGTTCTGGAAATCACTAAAAGAAAACATGCAGATGGATCTAAACATATGAGAAAAAATGATCTATAATATTAGCTTAGCACAGATCTACACTAAGGTAATAACAAAGATGACGATTGATTGTAATCATTCGTTGGATCAGCAGGCATTGGCACAACTAAAACATCATGAAAGTGGAACTGTGGAAGGATATCTTGGAAACCTACCTGCAGTACTGCGGCATGAACCTGAGAACTATGCGGACCAGCTTGTTCGTGCCGTCACTGTGGTGGCTCTCCCAAGCCCGAAAGCACGCTCAATCCATTCGGTGTAGAAGAACTAGTGCACCCTCTTACACTGCAGGTAGCCGGAAGCCGACAATGAGTCCTCCTCCATGGTTGGACGATGGCGAGGGAGCTGTCCCAGCATGGGGTGGAAGGAGGCCGCTGGTGGGAACATGGGGAGGACGTCGTTGGAGTGCAGCTAGGCCGCCGGTGAACACTTGGCGGTGGACACATGGCGGCTTCTATCCTCTCCCCCATGACATGCTTTGTGCCAATGCCATCTGTTTTAGTTTCTTTATCGTATATGTGAATCATGCAATGCCATCTTGTTTAGCCAGACATCATATATGTGAATTTTGCAATGCCACCCTTGTTAGCCGGTCATCTTCTATGTGAATTATATCATGCCATCATTTTTTTTATTACGTGTTAAATTTGTCAACAATTTTAGTACATTCAATTACTCTTCTTGTGCATCAGCCATTCGACATAGTCGTGGAAAAAATCTAGAGTGAAAACAAGGTCTTCAGAGCAGACAATGCTATCTGACGAAGCGCATGTCTTGTTGGTTACTGATAGCTCCTTA
>NC_041386.1:688214478-688220324 GCF_002162155.2 Triticum dicoccoides
ATCGTGTGTATGGTATCTTACATTGCTATGTCATTTGCTTAGTTTAGACATGCTTTGTGTGAATGCCACCTCTTTAATGTCTAATTACCATATATGTGAATTATGCAATGTCATCTTGTTCCAAGACATTATATATGTGAATTGTGCAATGTTATCTTTTTGCAAGGCATTATGTATGTGAATTATGCAATGCCATGCTATTTAGGCAAGCGTCATATATGTGAATTATATCATGCCATCCTTTTTTTGTATTTCTCATTGCTTTTGTCGACAAAGTTTGTATATTCAACTGCTCTTCCTGTGCATCAGCCATTTGAATTGGTGATGGAGAAATCTGGAGTGAAAACAAGGTCTTCTGAGCAGACAATGCTACCTGCTGAAGCAGATATCTTGCTGGTTATAGATAGCTCTTCAGAGGCGGATTCAGAGGAAGATGACCAGTCCTATTATCCCCCTGAGGTGTATGCTCAAACTTGGCAGGGTTATATTACTCATATGATGCATATGTTGTATTGCAATGCTTAGTTTTTACATCATATACACAATATTGAATGTCATCTCCTTAGTTGACACATCATATATGCGATTGCCCTCTGCTCTCTTCCTTAGTATATAAATCATATACTTCAATTATGTCATGCCATGATGTTTGCATAGGCATCATATATCTGAATTATGGAATGCCAACCCATTTTCTAAAGACATAATATAGTTACACTAGTAGAAAAAGGGGCAATGGTCCAGGCCGGGTCAGCCCATTAGTCCCGGTTCAATCCAGAACCGGGACCAATGTGGGCATTGGACCCGGTTCGTGAGCCCCGGGGGCCGGCCGGGCCACGTGGGCCATTGGTCCCGGTTCATCTGGACATTTTGGTCCCGGTTGGTGGGACGAACCGGGACCAATGTGCCTTGCTCCTGGCCCACCACCATTGGACCCGGTTGGTCGCCTGAACCGGGACCAAAGGCTTCCCTTTAGTCCCGGTTCAAGCCACGAACCGGGATCAATTAGTTGCCTATATATACCCCGCGAGCAGAGCACTCTCACTGCTCTGTTTTTCGTGGCATGCGAGGAGGGAGCTTTGTGGTGCTCTAGCTCACCTCCTATGCACACGAGGTGTTCGATGGAATGCCCGAGCCACACTACTTAAGCTTTCTCCTCTCCAAGCTCCACCTCCAAGCTCCATTTTCCTCAATATCTGTCTAGGTTTAGCGGTCCGTCATGTCCCGTCCCCGTCTTCACCGCCGTCGATCGCCCGCGCCGATCTCGTCGCCGGCACCACCGTGGTGATCCTCTTACTTGTATGTTTATATAGATACTTGTATAATTTTCTTACTTTTATTATTGCATCTTATATAGTGCGATGGTTTTGGTATCCGCCCCCATCGGCCCTCGTCCTGTCTATGATTCAGATGTGGTACATATTATCTTTTCATAACTATTGGTTCATTTATTGTTTATGACAATTATGCCGACCAACATGACATAGATTTTATTTATCTAGGAGGTTGTTGAAACAGAAATTCCAACCGACCCTATTGTCGAGAGGTTAAATTTAGTTGAAGAAGAAAACAATTTGTTGAAGAAAAAATTAGAAAAATTGAGGAGGAGAAGATGATATTGGAGTTGCATGTTGCGGATGTCGTCGATGATCACAAGATCAAGATGGATGCAATGCGCTTGAAGATTAGAAAGATTAGAAAATATGCCATTCATACCGAGGCTTGTTATCATTATGCCGTTGGATCAGTTGTTACATTGGTTGCGATTATGATCGCATTTGTTTTCGCATTGAAATATTTTACATAGTTTCAGTGTATGGTTTAATTAATTTAGATGCTCTGCAGAGCTTTATGTTGTTAGACGAGAACTATGTATGTACTTTGGTTTTAGTGTGATGATGAACTTCTATTAATTTGGTTTTAGTGTTCTGTAATGATTTTTGACACACTTAATTATATATAATGCACGCAGATGAACCGGCAATGGATGTACGGTTGAAGACACACCTTCGAGTACATTAAGGGCGTGCATGATTTTCTCGAAGTGGCTGAGGCAAACAAGCAGAATGGTTTTATGTGTTGTCCATGCCCTATATGTGGGAATACGAAGTCTTACTCTGACCGGAAAATCCTCCACACCCACCTGCTTTACAAGGGTTTCATGCCACACTATAATGTTTGGACGAGGCACGGAGAAATAGGGGTTATGATGGAAGACGGCGAAGAAGAAGAGTACGATGACAACTGTGTGCCCCTTGAATACGGTGATGCTACTGAACATCAAGAGGAACCAGACGATGTGCACGATGATGCTGCAACGGGCGAAGCTGCTGAAGATCAAGAGGAACCAGACGATGTGCCCGATGATGATGATCTCCGCCGGGTCATTGTCGATGCAAGGACGCAATGCGAAAGTCAAAAGGAGAAGCTGAAGTTCGATCGCATGTTAGAGGACCACAAAAAAAGGGTTGTACCCCAATTGCGAAGATGGCAACACAAAGCTTGGTACCGTACTGGAATTGCTGCAGTGGAAGGCAGAGAATGCTGTGCCTGACAAAGGATTTGAGAAGCTACTGAAAATATTGAAGAAGAAGCTTCCAAAGGATAACAAATTGCCCGACAGTACATACGCAGCAAAGAAGGTCGTATGCCCTCTAGGATTGGAGGTGCAGAAGATACATGCATGCCCTAATGACTGCATCCTCTACCGCAGTGCCTACAAGGATCTGAACGCATGCCCGGTATACGGTGCATTACGGTATAAGATCAGACGAGATGACCCTGGTGATGTTGACGGCGAGCCCCCCAGGAAGAGGGTTCCTGCGAAGGTGATGTGGTATGCTCCTATAATACCACGGTTGAAACGTCTGTTCAGAAACGGAGAGCATGCCAAGTTGATGCGATGGCACAGTGAGGACCGTAAGAAAGACGGGAAGTTGAGAGCACCCGCTGACGGGTCGCAGTGGAGAAAATTCGAGAGAAAGTACTGGGATGAGTTTGCAAGTGAGCCAAGGAACGTATGGTTTGCTTTAAGCGCGGATGGCATTAATCCTTTCGGGGAGCAGAGCAGCAATCACAGCACCTGGCCCGTGACTCTAGGTATGTATAACCTTCCTCCTTGGATGTGCATGAGGCAGAAGTTCATTATGATGCCAGTTCTCATCCAAGGCCCTAAGTAACCCGGCAACGACATTGATGTGTACCTAAGGCCATTAGTTGAAGAACTTTTACAGCTGTGGAATGGAAACGGTGTACGTACGTGGGATGAGCACAAATAGGAGGAATTTTACCTAAAGGCGTTGCTGTTCGTGACCATCAACGATTGGCCCGCTCTCAGTAACCTTTCAGGACAGACAAACAAGGGATACCACGCATGCACGCATTGTTTACTTGACACCGATAGTATATACCTGGCAAGCTACAGGAAGAATGTGTACGTGGGCCATCGTCGATTTCTTCCGACCAACCATCAATGTCGAAAGAAAGGCAATCATTTCAAAGGTGAGGCAGATCACCGGAAGAAGCCCGCCATGCGTACCGGTGATCACGTACTTGATATGGTCAATGATTTACACGTAATCTTTGGAAAGGGTCCCGGCAGACTAGCTGTTCCGAGTGACGCTGGGGCACACGCACCCATGTGGAAGAAGAAATCTATATTTTGGGACCTACCCTACTGGAAAGACCTAGAGGTCCGCTCATCGATCGACGTGATGCACGTGACGAAGAACCTTTGCGTGAACCTGCTAGGCTTCTTGGGCGTGTATGGGAAGACAAAAGATACAGCTGAGGCACGGGAGGACCTGCAACCTTTGCATGAAAAAGACGGCATGCCTCCAAATCAGTATGAAGGTCCTGCCAGCTATACTCTTACCAAAGAAGAGAAGGAAATCTTCTTTAAATGCCTGCTTAGTATGAAGGTCCCGACTGGCTTCTCGTCGAATATAAAAGGAATAATAAATATGGCAGAGAAAAAGTTTCAGAACCTAAAGTCTCATGACCGCCACATGATTATGACGCAACTGCTTCCGGTTGCATTGAGGGGGCTTCTACCGGAAAACGTCCGATTAGCCATTGTGAAGCTATGTGCATTTCTCAATGCAATCTCTCAGAAGGTGATCGATCCAGAAATCATACCAAGGCTAAGGAGTGATGTGGTGCAATGTCTTGTCAGTTTCGAGCTGGTGTTCCCACCATCCTTCTCCAATATCATGACGCACGTCCTAGTTCATCTAGTTGACGAGATTGTCATTTTGGGCCCCGTATTTCTACACAATATGTACCCCTTTGAGAGGTTCATGGGAGTCCTAAAGAAATATGTCCGTAACCGCGCTAGGCCAGAAGGAAGCATCTCCATGGGCCATCAAACAGAGGATGTCATCGGGTTTTGTGTTGACTTCATTCCTGGCCTTAAGAAGATAGGTCTCCCTCAATCGCGGTATGAGGGGAGACTGACTGGAAAAGGCACGCTTGGAAGGGACTCAATAATATGCAGGGACGGATATTCTTGGTCTCAAGCTCGCTACACAGTTCTACAGAACTCTACCTTGGTGACCCCGTATGTTGATGAACACAAGAACAGTCTGCGCTCCAAACACCCGGAGCAGTGCGACGATTGGATTACATGTGAACACATCAGGACTTTCAGCAGTTGGTTGGAAGCACGTCTCAGAGGTGACAACACTGTTTGTGATGAGCTGTACTTGTTGTCTAGGGGACCATCTTCGACTGTTACGATTTGGAAAGGATACGAGATAAATGGGAATACATTTTACACGATTGACCAAGATCAAAAGAGCACCAACCAAAACAGCGGTGTCCGCTTTGATGCAACAACCGAGAAGGGAAAGGACACATATTATGGTTACATAGTGGACATATGGGAACTTGACTACGGACATGATTTTAAGGTCCCTTTGTTTAAGTGCAAATGGGTCAATCTGTCAGGAGGCGGGGTACAGGTAGACCCACAGTATGGAATGACAACAGTGGATCTGAAAAATCTTGGATACACTGACGAACCGTTCATCCTAGCCAATTATGTGGCACAGGTTATCTATGTGAAGGACATGTCTACCAGACCGAGAAAGAGAAAAGATAAGGAAGCGAATACATCATACGATGAGCCAAAGCGCCACATAGTTCTTTCAGGAAAAAGGGACATCGTGGGAGTGGAGGACAAGACAGACATGTCTGAAGATTATGAAAAGTTTCATGAAATTCCTCCCTTCAAAGTCAAGGCTGACCCCAGCATCCTGATAAACGATGAAGATTATCCATGGTTACGGTGCAATAAGCAAATGACACAAGCGAAGAAAAAGTGAAGACTTTCTCCCGCAACTATTATGATGATACCATGCCATCTTTGTAACTGACGAGTATGATACCATTGTCCATTTTGTATATGCAGATGCTATGTGTGGGTCAATTTATGATACCATGCCAACTTTCAACTTTTTCAGAGTTCATTTGAAATGCTTTAATATCTTATGGTTCGGCCCTCGTAATAATTAAAAATAGCAACAATAAGTATTTTGTTGTAAGTAGAAACAAAATAAAATAAATAAAGCAAGAAAGAAAACAAAAAAACAAAAAAAAGTATTTTCAAATTTGAAAAGTAATGGCAGTAACAGAAAGTTTATAATTTTCCTAAAACTAAAATAAAAAAGAATTAAAAAATAAAGCAAAAAACAAAAGAAAATAAATAATGTAGAAAACAACAATAAGTATTTTATTGTAAGTAGAAACAAAATAAAATAAATAAAGCAAGAAAGAAAACAAAAAAACAAAAAAAAGTGTTTTCAAATTTGAAAAGTAATGGCAGTAACAGAAAGTTTATAATTTTC
>NC_041386.1:688221307-688234093 GCF_002162155.2 Triticum dicoccoides
GCGCCGCCCCTTCCCCGACCCCGTCGCCGTCGCCGCGCGCGCTGCCCCTTCCCCGACCCCGTCGCCGTCGCCGCGTGCGCCGCCCCTTTCCCAACCCCGTCGCCGTCTCCCCGACCACACGCCGCCGCCTTCGGTCCGGCCGCCGGCGCCCTTTCCTCTTTTTTTATATATGCAGAAGTTTATATATGCAAAAATTTATATATGCAAAAATTTATACATATATGCAAGTATATATGTATTTTTTTTGCATTTTTTGTGTATATGTGTTTTTATGTGTATATATGTGTACAAGTTCATAGTATTTTTTTCATAAGTGTATTTTTTTTGTTCATTGCATTTTTCATATATATAATGTATATATGTATGTGGTAGCTACATATATGATGAATGGATGTGTCTATATATGTATGCATGAATATAATGTTCATAGCATTTTTTTGTTTATATATGTTTTTTCATATATGTATTAATTTTATATTTAGGTTGTTAGTAGATATCGAGTTAGGTTAGTGCATTTTAGGTTAGTGTAGAGGAGAAAGTAAAATAAGGAAAAGGAAGAAAAGAGGAAGAAGGAAGGAAGAAGGAAGAAGGAAGAAGGAAGAAGAAGAAGAAAAAGAATGAGAGGAAAAAGGAATATAAGAAGAGGAAGAAAGGAGAAAAAAAAGAGAGGAAGAAGAGGAGAAATAAATAAGAAGAGGAAAAAAGAAGAAAAAGAAGAGGAGAAGAATAAAGGAATAGAGGAGAAGAAGAAAAAATAGAAGAAAAAAATTCTATTTTTTCTTCTTCTCCTCTATTCCTTTCTTTTTCTCCTTTTTTTTTCTTCTTTTTTTTCTTCTTCTTCTTCCTTCTTCCTCTTTTCTTCCTTTTCCTTAATTATTTTCCTTTATCGAGGGAGAAGAAGAAAAAGAAGAGTAGAAGAAGAAAGAAAGGAATAGAGGAGAAAGAAGAAACTTCAACACGAGGGGGTGGTACCGATACCCCCTCCCTGATAACATTATTTCCCCATGTATATGTATGTCGCGTCGTTGTAGATATAACCCCCTCTAGATAACTTCGACATGAGGGGCGGTCGATATATATACCCCCTCTCGACCGTGATAACTTATACAACGGCTGCACCCCCGGCCCTCGGCCCTCTCGCTCGACCAAAACTCTCGAGGACACCCAAACCCTAGAGAGAAAATGATGTTGGTCTCCTACCCCCTCCCGCCACGCCCCTACCCGACAAATTAACTCTCTCGAAGCCACACAAATTTACCAAGTTAAAAGAGCGTTGTCGTCGAGGCCACCCCAAACCTTTGAAGCGTTGTGTCGAGGCGACCCCAAACCCTAGAGAAGCAGCGTCGAGGCCACTAACATGATTCCTTATTGTGATTAGCTAGCTAGTTCTACGTTTGCCACTAATATATATATATATATATATATATATATATATATATATATATATATATATATATATATCCATTTGTACCATGTTTGAATAATAATTGACATGTTGTAAATATTTGCAGAAACTATGGAGCACTTCCGAGATGAAGAAACAGAAGCGATGTTGGGGGAGATAATCGCAAATGGAAGTGATGATCTTGCGTCATTTCTCCTTGACACCGATGGTCATCTGGATGAAGAAGAGGGCTATGTTCATGATGGCTTCGGCCCATTAATGCCGGTACAAGAAGAGGACTATGTTCATGATGGCCCCGGTGACACAATGGAGGTACAAGAAGGAGACCGTGCTGACTGCTCCGGTGATCGAACCGAGTCCGACCAGGTATATATATATTAGTTAAGCCCGTGCTGACTAGTTAATTGATGCTTCCATTGTTTTGGTATATGTACACATATTAATTACTCTCGTCTTTCTTCCTTATAATTTCTAGCCCTCCGGATCGAGCACAACTTCGGTAAGGAGACGAGGCCCGAAGAAAAAGTTGAGCTCGGATGAAAAGTTTGAGATCATAGAAATCGCGCCCGACGGTGAACTGATTGAACCCATTCGGACAAGGAAGGCATTTTATGCTCAGTGCGGAGTTCTTGTTGGGGACAAGATCCCGATCAGCATCCAGCAATGGTATAAGCCTAAGGAGGAAGACCCTGAGGTGTCTTATGTCAATGATATGCAGAAAGAAGATCTTTGGACTGAGCTGAAGGCAAATTTCACCCTACCGCCAGAGGAGGATCCAGAGAATCCAGTTAAAGAGCAATTAATCAAGTCTTGTGCTCTTAAGAAGATGGCAACCCTAATGAGGAGGTGGAGGAAAGAGCTGAACCAGTTTGTCGGAAAAAAAGACACCAGAATTCATCGGCAAATATGAGAAGATCAAGGATCACTAGCCCGCATTTGTGGCCCACAAGACATCGGAAAAGAGTAAGAAGATGTCGACGACAAACAAGCAAAATGCTGCGAAGAAGAAGTCATCGCACGGGGTCAGGTGGCTACCTCAAAGCCCGACCTAAGTGGACCAAGGCTGAGCATGATCTGCTTGAAAAAGGGATCGAACCAGAGACAATGTACTGGCCAGACCGTTGTCGGACTTGGTTCTTCGGGGCTGGCAGAACCTTGGACCCTGTAACAGGGAAGTGCCAGTGGATGGACGAGCAACTGGAAATACCAGTCAAGAACCTTCGACACTATATCGCTGCAGCGCAGCGAGGGACGTTCCTTCCAAACAGGGAGAAGGACGAGCTCACAATGGCCCTTGGGAATCCTGAGCACCCTGGACGGACACGAGGCACGCCAGGCTCCATTCCGTGGAAGGTTGGTTTTCCGAATGCAGGGGGTTACAAAACCCACGAGAGGAGGAAGAAACTGGAGCAGGACCAACTGCAGGCGCTGCTTGGAAGGGTAATGGGGCTAGAGGATCGAGAAGAGGAACGAGAAGCAGTAGATGGCAACAAACGACCTGCCGAAGCTTCCCCCGAAGCTACCCCGCCATCTCAGCGGAGAAGCAGCGCGGCTTCCACCGAGCTGCTTCAGCCGGAGCTTGTCTTGACGGCTCCTGCCAGTTATCCCCTGGATGGTATCACGGAGTCTCAAAGTTGCCACATTATGGCGCGATGGATGACTTTGAAGGTCAAGGCGGCTATTGGCCAAGTTTATCCTAGTGGACCCGGCACAACTTATCACTGCCAGCCGATTCCAGAAGGATATGCTAAGGTGATGGTGGATGAAATAACAGAGGGATTTGAGGACCTCCCGCTTGACCACCCTAGCGGTGAAGGGGAGACTAGGCTGGGTTCTGCTCTGAAGACTCCATGCCTATGGCGGAAGGAGCTCATCAACCTTCCGAACTGGACGCCTCCGCCTCCTCCTCCTCCTCCGGTGAGTCAGGGCACTCCGCCTCCTCCACCGTGTCCTCCTCTAGCGAGTGACGATCAGGGCACGCGTGGCGGCACTCCGCCTCCTTCTTCGGCGCGTGGCGGCACTCCGCCTCCTTCTCCGCCTGCGCCGACGCTCCCAAGAAGCCAGCAGCCTCCTCCTTCTCCGCCTCGCCAGCAAGGGCGGAAGAGACCCGCCGCCGCCCCGGCTGCTCCGGCGCGTCGTACTCCTTCTCCTCCGCCTCGTAAGCAAGCACAGAAGAAGACAGACGCCGCAGCCGCTCCGTCTGCTCCGGCGTCTAGCAGCACAACCAGAGGCGGGAGGCAATACAAATACGGTCCATCATCTCTCAAGCCTCTAGAGAAGTTACCGTCCGAGAGGTCCGAGGAGGAAAACAATACGATTGTGCGGACCCACGTGAAGGACTTCTTTGAAGGGGTGAAAGCAAAGAGACATCCACCTCCAGAGGAGAAGGTAGATCCGGTGAAAGCAAAGCGCACTATCGATGCGCTGAGGAAACCACCAAAGTCTCCGTCGAGAACCAACTATGAGCGCATTACTGAACAGACATATCTCCTAGCCAAGCGGTCAGGAACTACTGTCAGTGATAAAAGGTTAAAAAAATGAGCAAAGGGGAAAAAATTGCCCAGCTCGGCGAACAAGCACAGCAATCGTGCCCCCCGCTCAATGTGTCTAATGCTCCGGGGACGGTGCCCGGTTATGGCAATCTCGAAGATTACCTGCCTGACGATGCACTTCCTGATTTCATGGCGGTGGACGAACACGGATACGAGTACGGGAAGCCTCTCGGCAAAGATGAAAAATCTCTGACAACAATGATGTGAAGATTCCATAGTTGGTACATGAAAACCTGCAGAGAGTCTGAGGGGACAAACAGTTTGTATCTGAACATTAAAGAGGAGCACGACCTCGTTTCAAATGATCTGTTGTGTGTTCCATTTGAGGAGTTCTTCGAGTTCTTCAATCAAAAGGCCATCGATAAATTAATGGCCTTTTGCTACTGCCTGTAAGTACTATTTTTGTCATTAAGTCTCTCTATATAGCTCGGCTCTTTCATTGCATGTATTTATAATTAATTATCCTCAATATATTATGCAGATTGAAGATCGTCGAGTGCAAAAAACAAGAAATTTATGATATTGGGTTCATTAATACAAATATCATATATGTATTTCTGGTTGAAAAGAACATCAAAGAGGCCGAGGACAACTTGCTACAATCGTTGATCAAAAATCAAAACAAACCATACTCTTTCCTTACAACGGCCCGTGAGTGTTACTGTCGTGTGCATATTCGGTTTCCCTTATTACTCAAGCGAGGTTATAGTAATGTAATTGATGAGTTATGCATGCGTGCGCAGGTACCACTATATTCTTCTGGAGATTAAGCTTGAGCGTGGACTAGTAACCGTCTTAGACTCGAGACGGAAAGATCCCAAAACCTATGCGGACATCACTGAAATGCTCAGCAAGTAAGTTCAATCGATCATTATCGCACCATATCGGCAACTTTTTGTTCATTTCCTGATATCTCAAGTAATAATAATTATTTTCTTTGTCTTGCAGAGTTTGGAAACAGTTCACCGCAGAAGCTCCGGGACTGCCGAAGGAGCTGCGATATAAATACTCGAAAGTAAGTACTACTGGCTAGCTAGTTGCGCGCATCTCCCGTTGATTCTATAGCTATACTTTCATCAATGCCATTTATAATGCTTCATTATCAGTTTGATTGACCTCTATTTATCGTAAAGTGCTTGTGGCAGGAGGAAGGGGATGATTTCCATGGATACTACGTGTGCGAGTTCATCCACACTACGACTTTGAAAAGCAAGAGGGGCTACTCTAGAAGACAATATGAAGTGTGTAAGCAATAATATTCACAATTTCATTTTATTACACCATCATTTCTGTTGAGTTTCATTCATATATATGTATTAATTAACCCCCTTCTTCAAATTAGACGTGGCAGATGCGGGATGAACTCCTAGAACCAGATCGCATGAAAGCAATTCAAGAGGAATTGGCGGAATTCTTTCTTGAACACGTCATCAGTAAAGCCGGAGAATACCATGTGGAAATTGATTTGAAATGCTAGGGGTTTGTGTAATTAAGAGATCTTATACATATTGTACATGTATGTAGCCAGTAGCGTCGGATACATGATACGAAAACTTGTTGTTCGACCAATCTCTCGGAGAAGGAGAGGTCGATCGATCACTTCTCTCGGTATGCATGACGAACTTCTGTACTAAATGGTTCTCTCGATCACTTATGTATATATAGTATCTAGCGTCGACCAAGCACAGACATAAGAGAGGACACTTCTCTCTATTAATTAGCTAGCTAACACAATATACGAAACACCTAAATTAACCCCCCAAAACCCCAACCCCCCTCCTTTAAAAAAAACAAAAACCCTAGCCACTGGAATGCAGACGCGTGGATGCCTTTTGGTCCCGGTTGGAGCCACCAACCGGGACCAAAGGCCCCCTGACTGGGCTCGGCGCACAGGGCCACGTGGAGGCACATTGGTCCCGGTTCGTGTTTGAAACGGGACTAATGGGTGGAGGTATTAGTAACGACCCATTAGTCCCGGATCATGAACCGGGACTAAAGGCCCTTACGAACCGGGACTAATAGGTGTTTTTCTACTAGTGTTATATCATCTCATCCTGTTTATATAGTCATCATATTTTAAATTATGTCATTCTATCCGTGAATTATATCATGCCATCATGTTTCCATCGATGGCATGTTTGTGATTTATGGCATGCCAACCACTTTAATAGACACATCGTGTAGTTATATCATGTCATCCTGTTTACATAGTCATCATATTTTGAAGTATGTCATTCTATGTTGTTTAGTTAGCCATCATAAATGTGAAATTGTGTCATGATATCCTGTTTAATTAGCCATCATATATGTGAAATTATGTCTTGCTATTCTGTTTGGTTAGACAACATAAGTGTGAATTTTATTTCATGCCCTATTTTCTTCCCTACTATCCATTACACATGTCTATCTTACAATGTATGTACGTTCAATTCCTTTTCTTGTTTATCAGCAATTTCAAATTGGAGGGAGTGATGGCAGTATTTGTGGGAGTAAAAACACGGTCTTCAGAAAAGATCGTGCTACCTGTCGATGCAGATAGAGCCACGGTTGTACTTTCCCAAGAACCAGCCCCGCCACACATAACCCAGACTCATGCAAATTGTACCCCTACCCAGTTGGACAGAGAACCAGCTACACCCCTTCTAACCCCAACCCCATCAGATAGTAACCCAATTCCCGTTGACACAACACCGTCTCCACCACAAAGCACCCAAACACAAGCAGTTAATAAGGCAACTGCATTGCCCAAAGCACGAGGACCACCATTCCGAACCCCAAGTCAACGCTTAAATCAGAAGAAGAATTGTTCTCAGGTCAGATTCCATAGTTATTGTTCATACTACTTTGCTCTTGCATCACTATATTTACTCATACCAACTAATTTCAAATTTGAAGGATGCAATTGAAACTCCAATGGCGTAACAGGTATGTTTTTAACCTGTTTCTTTAACGTGTTTGGATGTTTGCTGTTGTAACTTGCTCTATGTTGATTTCAGTTTCAATTGAATAAACAGTTATGTTCTCATGTCATGCACTTTACAAGTGTTGTTATTGCTGTGTAATTTCCTACACTTATATTATGTCTATGCTGCTTTGTCTTAAATAGATACGATTCGAACTATATCTATCTTGATTTGGCAACATAAAGTAGAATGATATAGACCATACAGTGACCATACTACATAGATATATGTTTGTTTCATGCTTTTATCCTGTCCACCTTATTACTGAACTGGTTTACCAAAATGAGTTTCATATACTACATTGTAAACCTGTGATGTGGTTGTTTGTTTCTCTTTTAGAACGTGGATAAAATATTGGAGAAGAGTACCCCGTTATGCAATGGTAAAGGAAGTAATGCAGATAAGGTTCAAGATAGTGAGACATTCCTGTTGGTATCCAAGAAAGCTGATAAAAACTATATTGAAGACACTGAGACAACCCCAAAGTCATGTCTTGATGTAGTGTTCGAGTTACTGACTACTACTACTGGCACCAACTCTTTGAACTCGTTGCCTGAATCAGTTCGGCTTCTTGAGTCTCGACTTCAAGTTGAAAGACATCGATCAGATGTTATGCGACAGGAAGCCGAAGGACTGAGGAAGTCCCTGGAGAATTCAGATGCATACTTTCTGGTGCAACATCAAGTGCTGGAGGACTTAAGCGCCAAATAAGAGAAAGTTAATAAGCTTGCTAAGCATCTTGCCAGCATTATGGGTACCCAGGATATTGTTTCTTGAGCTCTTCTGAAGTGGTTTCATTTCTGGACTTGTTTTACTGCGGCGTTTATATGCTACTGTGTTCCCTATATTTGCACTAGTGGCAAACTTTGATGCCCAGTGGATGTAATATGTGTAATAGCCGTGATAGCCTAGCGTAAGTTGCTTTCTTATTTATTTCCTTATTGTCTTGTTTATTTCTTTGCTTGTAGTCAGTGTAGTTCTTTTTTCACGGTTCGGTAGTGGCTGTAATAACCTATTTTTTAAAACTAGACCACAACAATCATGGGCTACATATTTACTGTAGTTACCATTTCCCTCCTACGGGCTGTAGAAACAATGGGCCTTCTACGTGTCGTAGAAACACTGGGCCTTATATGGGTCATAGACACAATGGGCCTTCTGCGGGTCGTATCATGAATGGGCCTTGTACGGGCCGTACGATCAGTTGGCCAAACAAGGGCCAATAACAGACCGCATTATTGCCGTAAACGGGCTAGAGTTGGAATCGTCTGTTCATGGGCCGACCATAACGGGCCGTCATTAATCGGTCGTATTTGATGACGCTATGAAAATGACCCAACGTATTAACGGGCCACAAACGGGTCGACTGTAACCTCAGGCTGAATTTAGCCCACAAGCAGAAAATGACAGTAACGGGCCGTAAGTAACGAATGCTGGAAATGAGTCCAAGAATAAATGGCCTCTGAGAAGGCCGAAAGATAACATGGGCTGGAAACGGCCCAACGGAATAACGGGCCGTTAATGGGTATAAAGTGATACACTGTTCATTACGGGTCAGTTTCATCACGAGCTGTTAATGGGTATAAAGTTATACACTGTTCATTGCGGGCCAGTTTCACCACGGGCCGTTAATGGGCCAAGAATTACAAAGGGCCTCATATGGGCCAAAAGACGTCATGGGCCAGAAGTGAAAACGGGCTGAAATCATAGTGGATGGCCCAGATTACGCTACTGGTCCTAATTCGGATAGGGCGTAAGGGGTCTTGGGTTAGCGGGCTGTAAATGGGCTATATGCGAACAGGCCGTTAACATGCTTTCCATGGGCCATCCCGCCACCTTTTGACTAAGTCAAAAGGCCGACTTTTTCACAGGAATGGGCCTCTGTTGGGCCATGCCACGTGTTGACGTATCATAGGCGCCTTTTGTCCAATTAGTGGATGACATCTGTCCCAACGATGAGCCGACACGTGTTTCCTCCAGCTAATGATGATTTTACACGTGGAAAATCCCCATTGGTCCGGGCTGTTAACGGGTTATCGGATCCAAAACCCGACCCGATAGCTTAACGGCGTTCCGTTACGGTGGATGCCACGTGTCGGTCACCCTTTACGAAAGCACTTCTGTGACGCGCGATTTATCGTCATGGAAGTGGATACTTCCGTGATGATAATTTTGGTAATGTCATGGAACACTTCTACGACAGCACATATATAACTATTTTGATTCTGTCATAAAATCATCATGGATGTACATGCATGACAGAAAACGCGACTTACTGTGACAAACACGTATCATCACCGAAGTATATTTTTTTGTAGTGCCTAGGGCAGAGCGAGTAGTCACACGGCTCTTTGTCAGGATGGTCCAGGAGGCCTTTTAGGGCATACTAGACGGCACCGGGGCATGTGAAGCCAGGCAGCCGGATTTTCTTGTTTTTGGCGAAGCTAAGGTCTGAGATCAGCCGCTAGCCGACCATCAGCTGCCAATAAGACTCATCACTTAAAAACATCGACACAGCAAATATTTGCGTGTATGCAATAAATCCCCACTAGCCACAGCAAATCGTGAAGAGAAAATCATGAAAAGGATTGCATCATGAAGCATACGTCCAGCGGAGAGGCAACGGTGCATGTGGTGAAAGAGTAGGAACGGGATGGAGACGAGAAACGTGTGAACACACGTGGAGCACAAGGGCTTTGGCGATGTGCGTACTAAGGGATTGCGTATGGACCATTTTAATAGGCTAGCGACCAATGTTTTCTAGTGGTCAATGGTGAAAAACAACCATTTCCCATTTTCAAGGGGATAAATCGCTAACCCTGCTACTTAGCTGGGCTTCAAGCACCCGTCGATGGGTTCACAAGCGGTCAGAGCCAAACAAACTCATGATTAAGCTTTTAAAAAATAAAGTTACTATTTCCTCTAGAAACGGAAGATGAATCACCTCGCACCGTATATGTCGTGGGATGCCGCTTGTAGTGGGATAAGCCCTTGCGTGGAAATAGCTGGACACTACTGTTTTTACCGCAGGCCATCGTCAGGGTGCAAGTAACAGAGCTCTAGACCTCATAATCTCCTATGGCTTTACCAACAGCACCTCATGACGGTCAATTCTAGCAAAGTTTCCCGTGTGCAAGCAACTTTAGTTTCTCCATGGATGCAAAGTTTGGTGATTTTCTAAATTTAAACCTCTTGACATGATTGCCCAATTCTTCCTAATCCCATTGGTTCTTGGCTGGCTAATCGTCTTGAGTTCTTCGCCTTAGGATCCTAAACTCAGTGGCGCTAGAGGGACTAGAATGAAAAGGAAAAAAAGATTTATTTCTCTCTCGTTGCAATGTATTAAGGTCACATGCCTGTCAACTGAGACAAGCTAACAAATTTATCCACTCCGTTGGCTAGTGTGGTAATGGCTTCATCTTCCCCATGTGTCTCCTTAAATGCAAAATGCATTTCCTAGATGGCTAGTCATCGACGTTATTTATGCAAAGATGTTCATTAGACAGATATCTTTTCACTTAACATCAATGCATGCCGCCCATTGCCTTGTCATTGGAGCTTCATGTACCGATCTTCCCATTTCAGATGATTTTCCACTTACTAATATTTCGAGTTAGTATGCATATTGGTACTGACGACTAGACGCAGTTGTGTATCTTCTCCTAATAATTATATGTTTTTGATTAGTCTTAGTTGCTCGAAAATTTAAAAAATCTCAATCACTGAAGATTGCAGACACTACTATATACTTTAAAAATAAAATTCCCAAGTTATACACCCTAATGTGTGCAGACATCCAGCCAGTCGGCGGCCATCCAACATCAGTCACCAAATGTCTTCTACTACCTCCGTCTAAGTGAATAAGTCATTCGCGTAGTTCTAAGACTAATCACCCGAGTGTGAGGTCCAAAAACACCCGAGCCGACGCCATCTGGGTATTGGCAAAATCTTCCTTGCACTGCTCGTGTCACTAGTAGAAAAACATGAATTACAAGTGGGCCCTAGAAACGGTTTTTGCCAAATAGAACGATGCCTACTGTAATACCGCAACCAAAGGTTAAAAGTATGAAACCGCCTACATGAAATATTGGAGGCGGCTTTTAATTGGAAACCTCCTATAGTTTCTCTTCATTGCAGGTGGTTTCGCTCTAGGAAACATCTGCCCTAGCTGAGTACCTTAGGGTCTAGCCTTCCCTTCTCTATGTCTAAGGGTTCTCACTTCTCAGGCACGAGCGCTTCATTTTTTCCTTCTCCTTCAACATTCAAATAAATATTCCCTTCTTTTCCCTAGATCAATGGCCAAATCAAGCCAAACCCAAGCACCTCTGCACTTTTTTCATCGGTGATCGCCGTGGACCTAGTCCTTCGCGTTGACACACCCAGGCTTTCCATGTCATCGACCGAGGCAGCTCACTGTGAGTGGAATTCCACCGCCGACAACCTCCACCGACACCTCCCTAGACGGACTCTGATAGGGCGAGCTCCCATTTATTCCATCGAACTATATATAGCTACTTAGCTACAAACTTGGGTCGAGATCAAACTATTAACCAAATGTTTGGCGCCAACATTGATTTGACAGAAGCATCAATTTCATAGTTATAGATGTCAGACCTCTAGTAAGTAATTTATGCCAGACATGTTTTTGTGTCTCACTTATTAGTGGTGTGATCATTAGCTCACATGCCACTAGTAAAGGGTTATTAGCAGTGCGCCCTACCTTGCGGCACACCCTAGCTTGAGGCATGTCGCTGGTATTTGGCTCATTTATCACTGGCGTGTGCTCTTGTTGGCATGCCACTAATAAGAAAATCCAATAAGGTGTTTTCCTACTTGTGCTCGAACACAGAACTATCAAGAACGGATCTAAGGGCCAGTTCTTTTGGCAGCTTAAAAAATAAGCCGCCCCCTTCCGAGCTTATCCCATAAGCCGCCCCTCTGTTCATTGGGGCTTCTAAGCTATTTATGGAATAACTAATTTAGAAGTCTCAACAAACTTAGAGGGCGGCTTATTTTTAAAGCTGGGGATAGGCAACTTAATTTTTAAGCAGCCCAAAAGAAGTGACCCTAAGTAGATCCATTGAAAAACAAACACCGGCTGAATCCAGCAAGATCCATCTGAAACACACCTTCACATGCCCTCCAACGGTGCTTCACACACCACTAGATGTGGGATATGTGGGGAGAACCTTATTCCATCTTTAGGGATTCGCGGTCGGCTCGCCTTCTTAAGCAGGACACAAACCTAACCAAACAAAAGACAAACATGTCAAAATGGAGAAGAGACCTCGCACTAAAAAGGGATGAGCTATATGATGCCTGCATTGCTCGGATGCCACAGAATACGAGGTAGACCAACGGCGTCTCTGACGAGAGGCACGAAGCCCTTGTCACTGGAGAGTTGACTTTCATGCGGAAGAAGAAAACCAGAGCGCCCACGCGGCCTCCGAAGCTCCTCGATCGGTATGTCCTCCTCCACTGTTGGTGTGTGGTCCTATGTTGTTGCGTAGCAATTAGCCAGCTTGCCTCCCCCACTGATAAAACACAACAGCTTGCCTCTTTGTTTGTGGCATTGTCCCCTTTCGTGAATATGGACCGCTTTATGTATATGGAAAATATGTTTTATTGGGTGAAAAAATTGCGGTTGGATATGCTCCTGCTGACAACTCGGGTGCTCTGCTGCTGACCACTCCTGACAGGACATGCCCAGAGTCATCGACAGATCCCGCTTAGGCAATCCGGACCGGGTCGGGCCCCTTCGGTTGTCGATGCCTGGGGAGTCTCGTGCGGCGCTGACAGGTGGTCGGTTCTGGGTGCTCCTAATCGGCATCTAACAATGAAGAAGAGGATGGAGTGCTGGATGGCG
>NC_041386.1:688234386-688246983 GCF_002162155.2 Triticum dicoccoides
GGGTGACGAAAAGACGTCGGGGCGCGTGCTAAGGGTGAAGGGTGTCAAGACAATTTTGGCGAGTCGATCAGTGACAGGATGCAGAAGTGTTCCTTCGGGGCTGGTCACCAGGGACAAAGCTAGATTGTCGTTCCCTTGCCGTCACAAATCTTGTTAGAACGGGTGGCTCAGATCTACAACAACCTGGGGCCACGCGCCGGCAATTCCTCTGTCATAGGTGTGCAATTCCGGGGTGGAGTTTCCGCCCATGGCTGTCCCGTTTATTAAATGTGTCATGCCTATGTCAGGCAGTAAGGCATACGGGGTTACTTGACATGGCCCGTTTAGTAAACATGCTTGTATGGGTCGTGTCGTGCAAGGCATGAATAGAACGGGCCAGGCCATGTGATGTCGTACCAGCCCGTTTGATCAGGTTTGAGGTGAAGACACATAACCAGATTTTCTTTATTTTCTTGCCGTACCTTGGTGTCGCGTAGTCAGCACGCACAACGGAGAGATCAGCCATTAAGTCGCACCATTTGAAAACATTGGTGCAACCAAAAATTATGTGTATATCCAACAAATCCTCAATAGCCATAGCAAATCGTCGAGGGAAAATCATGAAAACGCTTGCATCATAAAGTAGGAGGAGAAATAGTGTTGGTGGTGAAAGGGCAAGACGTGGTGTAGGAGCAGCGATGGATTATTTTTTATTGAGAAGACAAGCAATCAATATTTTGCACTATCGGATGATAAAAAACAAATATTTTCCTTTCTCGAGGGGAGAAATCGCAGACCCGACTACCTTGCAGGCCATTAAGCACCCACTAGACGGCCAGAGGTTTCAGAAGCAGTCGGAGCCAGTGAAAGGCGTAATTGATCTAAAAAAAGCATTGTTTCCTCTACACATGGATGATCGATGACCGAGCTTGTAGTGGGATAAACCCTTGTGAAAGCCCAGATGGATGCTAGTGTTTCCACCGTAGACCAAGGTACCAGTAATGTGGCTCCCCATCTCCTAAGGTCTTAGGGATCACCGACAAGACCTCATGATGGTCAACAGTAAAAAATATTCCCGCGTACCAACATCTTTAGTTACTCCTGCAATGAAAAATCCGATAAAGGTTTGAATTTAGACCTCTTTGGATTATTTCCCGATACTTCCTAATCCCATTGGCTCATGGTTTCCTAACTGTCATGAGTTCTTCACCTTGGGATCATGAACTCTTCCGTTGCTAGAGGGATCAGAATGAGAAGGGAACATCTTTTGTTACTCTATGGTTGCAATATTAATGCTACAAGGTCATTCATGCCTCTCAACTGGGGTGGGCTAACAAATTTATCTACTACTGCTGGCTATTGCGGGCATACGCATGCTTCATCTTGTCCATGTGTCTCCTTACTTGCACACGCATTTGGCAGATGGTTGGTCATCGATGTTACTCATGCAAAGATGTCCGGTAGACATATATTATTGCACTTTACATAAAGTCAGTTCATTCAGGACGCGGCTCCCCTGACACCCACTGGGGGAAATATGTGGTGCACCAATGATTGCCGTTCTACACATGAATGCGGTTCATTCACGTTCTACATATATGGTGGGCATCGATTTCGGCGTTGCCCGGTTCGTCTGGAAACTAATTGCCAAGTTCAAGGCCGACATCGATGAGGCAATTTTTCACAACAAGATAAGAATTACTTTTTCAATATCGTAGGACCATTGATTTGATTTTCTAAGTATGAAATAATATTTGTCATATCGTTCATATGGATTTGCTCATCTGGCCTAGTTTCTCGGATACTTCTATTTAGAGTAATAACCTTAGCAATAGTCAGTCGAAGAACTACTCTACATTTACGATAGACATTTCTTTTGTAGAACAATTTTGTACAAAAACTTTAGTTGTCTGTCTCAAGGATGTTTTGTGATAGATGTCTTTGTAGTCATCGTATAGCCCGACAATAAACATATATTTGCATTTTCAAAGGGTATCTTGTGATACATTTCATTATAGGCCATCAGATATACCCGCAAAACCGCTGTGATGCAGATCCCTAACGTTTATTGATCACATTTCAAATATACACGTATATATTGATTATTACTGCGATGACCTTTATACTAAATGGCCCTGAGTATTAGTTTCGAGCCGGGCCCCCAAAATCTCAGGACCGGCCCTGCTTCGAGGCATACAACATGACACGACGAGGAGACGATCATGGCATTGAAAGTGGAGCGTTGATCCGGGCAGTTGAGACCCCTCACGTTCCAATTACTCAAGAAATTGATCGGCTGTTCTATCACGTTAAAACCAGGAGCACCTTCGAGCCTGGCCACGTGGCGGAGGTGGCCAACGCAGCAGCAACAGAGGCATAAACATTTTTGATGCAAGCAGAGAACAGCCAGCAAGGTTTTAAGGGTGCAGAAACAGCAGAACGTTGGCGTCCAGATAAAATACTCCCTCCGTCCGAAAAAACTTGTCATCAAAATGGACAAAAAAGGATGTATCTAGAACTAAAATACATCTAAATACATCCCTTTTTATTCATTTTGATGACAAGTATTTCCGGACGAAGGGAGTAGTACGTATCCCACTAAGGGTACATGGCCACAGGCCAACAGACACACTGCTCCAAACACACGGAGCGCCCTTACACAGGGGCAAAACACATAGCAGTTCGGGATTTTGTGCTAACATATTGAAACTAAGAACCCCAGGTGGACAGAACCAACGAGCAGTCAGGTGGCCGCCTGCTGAGCCGCGGTGCCCCCATCATTCGTCTCCAGATCGAGACTTGAGTGCACCTCCTCCTCCATGCGCAATGAGGACCTCCTCGGTCTCCGTCGCACTGTTGTTGTCGAGAACTCGAGCTTAAACAGCCTGCGCATGGCCGTGATAATGTCCGGCGGCAGCTGCTCCTTGAATCGCTCCGTGAAGGCATCTGGCGCAGCGGCAGTGATGTCTTCACTATCCTTAACAATGCATAAGGTACGGCACACAAGCAGCTCACCCACCCTGGCCAACGGAGGCGCCTTTGGACGGCCTGCAGCACGCTGTTTTCTGATGGAGAATCCTCAAGTATGCACACAGTGCCCTTCTTGTATTCTTGAAATAAGTTGACGAGAGATGCTTTGCTGTAAAATAATTCCCAGTGCCTTTCAAGCTTACACCAACCATCCACATACAAACGCCATATCTCTACTCTCTGAACTTATGTATCCTATCTATTTGTCATCAATGGAGTTCTGGAACTAAACAGGCTAGTTAGGGATGTGTATTGATCATCAGTAGAGGAACTGGCACTTAGAAGCATGAGAGGGACGCATATTTATATGCCATTGGTTGCTGAATTATTCACATGCAGAGTGGACCCTGCGCATGAGGAGACAACCTTTTAATGAACTATTAGTTCTTATTATTCACATGGGTGTATTTGCTATGATAAAGAGGTACGTCGTTTTTACAATGGGTCTTGTTGACGTTAGCACAAGCCTTGCCCAATAACATAGATGCTTCGTTGAAATTTAGGACAGTATAACTGAGCCTAATCCCAGCCCTCTCACGCCTTCTCCATTTCTGGCCGTCGGATCTCACACCAGAGTCAGTTTTAGTCGTTGGATTGTGCTGTTATTCCACGTTTTACTGCTAAATGGGCCGACTGTCCTGAAGGGCATCTACTCCGGTGGAAAAATCGCTGCATTCTGGTTAACTGGGCCGGCCACCAGGCGAAACCCACGTACCCCTTCGACGCATCTCTCACGGTGCCTCGTCAACCCTAATGGAAAAGGCACCCACGCAGTCTACCGAGGGGATGGCAAAAGCGCATGGCGCGGCGGCGGCCTTATCCCCCGACGGCGGGTACACGTCGGACACGCACGACGAGGGCCGACCGCAAGAAGAAGGAGATGGTGGACGATTCGCCGCCACCTACCCAGGTCCCAAATCAGTTGGTCGCCACAACTCCCTGAGCGACCGCATCAGGGAGTGGGTTAGTAGCATCGACGGCGAGAGCCTCTGCATCGCCGAGGACGAGGACGTCGCTGTCGACGACCAGCGCAAGGACCTCACCGACTACCTGCCCGCCCAAGCTCCATCGAGGCCGGGGAGGCGTCAGGTAATAAGGGCCAGGGAGTACAGAAAAGGGCGAGCAGCCATGTCGGTCATGCCAAGAAGCGAGAGGCCATGCAGGTACGATGATTCACTACTCCTATTCTTCTGCAACTCGCTAACTTGCAATTCTTGATTCCTTTGTCCGTTGCCTCTGAATTTGATGTGCCGATTGGATTGCCCCAGGAGGCCAGGAAGGCCACAAGTGAGATATCCAGGTTGACTTCGCCATGCGGGTCGCGCTGCATATTTGTCCCATTGCCGGCAAATCATTCGTCAGCTGGGAAGGTCAGCAAGCAGGTAATGCCTTACGCTTTCTGTTGTTCATTTTCCATTTCATTTCTTGATCAGCGTTCGCGTCACCACTTCAGAATGCTGTTCTCTGGAGCTTATCTTGTCTTCTTTGTACTCATTTTTTTTTGAGTACGCCATTATATTATTTCTTAGATGTTTGATCGACCGAGTAGATACTTTTGGAGAAAAAACTGACTCGTCCGAAACTTATTATCTCCCCGGTGTACTTAAATTTTGGTAACATGTGCACTTCACAATTATATTAGTAGAAGCATCGCTCATATTAGTACTTTATAAGTACATATCTCCAATTCACCACGCCTGAACATTTTGATCGGTGTATCCTGATAATTTCTTAGCTTTGTGATCGATCAACATATAGTTTAGAAGCCAAATGTACTGTTATCTGAAGCTTATTATCTCATCGGTGTAATTAGCATGCTGATGATTGTACTCTCCAGCTCTCCAGGCTTGAACATTTTGGTCAATGTAACCTGATCATTTCTTAGCTTCTTCATAGTTGATTAGACCATCAGATGCTACATCACCGATTTTCATCAATGGTTTGACCGGAGCTAAAATGGTTTGCTTTTCTGTTCTCAGGTTCAACAGCTCGATGGTCAATGCCGATCATTGGGACTCCATGGTTGCCATGCAATACATGTACATATTTGATCATATCTCCTGGAACTGATCAACCTCCGTAGAAGAAGCCAACAATGTGGAGCAGTGCCCCTGTAGCCAGTACGGTAATTAGCCAAATACACTCGAATATAAATCCTAAAACACATGGTAAAATACTTAGCAAACAAAGTTATTTATTTTTCCGGTAAACTACTACAGTATCATTTTCCAATTTCAGGTATGAATATTGTATTATTGCATGAAATCAGTGAGAAGCGATCTCACACCAAATATGATTAAATTTCACAAATAATCCCAAATATGATTAAATTTGACAATTTGTGCTTACCCCTTTGTTGGGGCTTGTAGGATTATTCTGATAGACTAAATGTAGAATTCTCTTGCGGGTGAAAATATGTGTTGTACAAATGTTATCAAGTATTTGTAGTGCCTATTTTTATTGTTTGAAATATATTATTTTTTCCATGATATTTCTATTTTTGAGATTTTGTGACAGGGGCCTTTGCGAGAGAACTTTTTCTAGGAACCAAAAGTGGTCACGATCAATCACAACATGTATCCAACTATCCACCAACCAGCCTAGAGACTCGTGCACTTGAGACCCAAACATGAACCAGCTACAAGTCCATCAGACCTAAGAAAAAAGATCAACACACTGCTTTCTTGCAATCCAATAGGATTCCTCTCTTCAATTACATACCATGATATGTAAAATGAAGGAAACAAGCACAAGAGGCAAGAAAGCACAACACCGCTCCAAAACATTGTACACAATTATATACTACATATTACTTCTATCCCTGAAAATTATAGAGTCAAATTAAACGGGCGCCGCAACACGCGCCATCAATGATCTAGTGATATGTGTAAGACTTCACTAAAACCCATGCATTTGGATTTTCACAGAAGAAATGCATTTCACAATAAAATGCTACTTGTACAAATGATTTGAACATGATGCACATACAAGAATGATTACACTTGATACAGGAGACGATAGGCTTGGGGATCTTATGGTCGGAAGGCAATGGCTTCATCGCACAACAGAAGTAAATCGTAGTGGAATCTTCCACTTCAGTTCAGCAAGGTAGAAACATCATCATGCCTTGTCGTATTATCCTCTTTTGGAGCGACACTTAAGTGGAGAACGAATTGGTATGCACACTTGTGCAGACATGCTGTCGTCCATCAGCCATCTCGTAATGATGCAAGTTGAATTGAAGACATTAAACCCACACTTCCAATTGCTGATTCGTCGTCCAGGTTCCTTGATACTACTAGTAATTGGTTAAAAACTGATCGATCATCAACTTCTCATGGCTGAGCTAATGAATTGACCACGAAACATGTGAAAATAATAGTAATAATGATAAGCTCGACTGAAACTAGGCCCTGCATCCATTTTTTTTTCCTAGAATATGCATGAGTGTGCATATCATCACCAAACCCCTTATCCGGGGATGTTTTTGCCGTGAGGTTCAACCACTTGGTTGAAAGCAACTTGTGGGCATTTCCTTCCTTGACACATGTATTACTTTGGGATATGGTGGGGTAGAAACCGGTGTGTGGCTGTGTGTTTTTGATTCAAATTTTTTGAACTTCATTGCTTCATCGTTTGTCTTTTGTGTGCCGCTTTCTCTTGACCATGTACTAAAAAAGGGTCAAACTTGTATTGGGAAAATGTTAATCTACAAACTGAAAATTTGTTTAGAAAAAATATTGACCATGTATTAAAAAAAGTAATCTTGTTTTAAATAGATGTCAATCATGCATTTGAAAATTTTAAAAAATTGTATAGAAAAAAATCTTAACCACCTATTCAAATAATGTTAATCAAGCACTTGAAAACTGTTAAATGTGTATAACAAAAATATTTCTGATATACATTGTTAAATGTGTAAAAAAATATAAAATGTGTGTAAAAAAGTTCATCTATAGTTAGAAAATATAATCAAGCATTTGAAAAAATTATTAAACAAGTATTTGAAAATTATAAAATGTGTATAGAAAGAATATCATGCATCGGCGGTGGGTGATTCGCTTGACGTGCCTCTTTCCAATGAGCGGTCGCCGCCTATGAAGTTTTCTCCCGAAGAGTCTCTATGTATCTCCATTGTTGTATGCCTCTCTATATATAGATCACCTCGGCTGCTCTTCACTGCACCGTGCCCGCTCCACCTCCTCCTTTCCCCGGCCAGCTGCTCTTCTTTTCACTCCGGCGGCGGCCGCCCTCCCCTACTCCACCCAGCCATGGAGCTGCCTTCAGGAGTGCAGGTCGTCCGATCCGGCGCCGCCGTCATGGACGCCGACCACTGGCCTGCGCTTGCTGATGCCGCCAAGACCAATGGCCTGCTCATGTCGCGGCTCCCTCCTCTCCTCGGGTACGTGTCCTGCACTTGAACCGGCACTGACGATGGTGCACACATGTAGTCCGCGATGTATGCCTATCTGTGCATAGTCAAGTTCTCCGGAAAAGGTGTGGCCGATGCCGCCGCGCCGGAGTAGAGGAGGCGACCGATCTCCTTCTCGCGGGGCGGGGCAAAGGACTGGACTGGACGTGGGGGGAGCGAAGGACAATCTCGATGGTGGATATCTTCCAAAGCTGCCGCCATGCGTCGTACACGACGATTAGGCCCTCTGCATCGCCCTGCCGCATAAATGTTAGAGGCCTGGAAGACGTGAATGACGCTTGAGGACGCATCGTGGGTCTTCATGATCTCGTGTGTGCCATCAGGGGATGACCGCGTCGAGCTCGCCGAGGCGAAGCATCATGAGCGGGTCGTGGCGTGAGCGCGGTGTGGGATGACGCTGGCCCGGTGTTGCAGGTGGCCAATGACCCACAGTGCCCACGGCCAACGTAGCGCGTCAAGCTCGCTGAGGCAGAGCGTCATGAGCGGGCCGTTGTGCGAGCGCGGTGCGGGAGGGCTGCAACGAGGTGGTGCAGGTGTCCGTTGACCGGTAGTGCCGACGGCCCATGCGGGATTCCCGGAGCACGCGGCCTGTTCAAGCTGTTGGAGATGCTCCGGGTGTGTGTGTGTGTGTGTTGTCGTTCTTCTTCCTTATTTTGGTCTGGTTGTGTCTACTTTTCTGAGGAGGTTGGTTCTTCTGGTGAGAGTTGAATGTGCTGCTCCCATCTTTGCATGAGGTGCGTCGCCGCCACTAGAGATCTCCGTCTCGCGAACCGTATTGTGTGTTCTTTGTTTCTTTGGCTTCTCCCTGATTGTCTGTTGTCTTCTTCTTCTTCTTCTTCTTCTTCTTCCTCTTCTTCTTCTTCTTCTTTTGCATTATGCATGATGTGATGATTGATGCTTACCTGCTCCAGCATGGGTTGATTGCCGTTCTTCTTGCAGACGTCGTGGTGTTGTGTCTCCATTGGTTTCCTTCCTTCTATTGTCGATAACACGCCACCTATTGAATAATTTCCCAAACGGATTTCTGTCTTTCATTTTTGCCGTGTTTGTAACTATTGATTGGTCGCCGATCATTGAAAGGTTTCTGGAACGAATTTCTGTCTGTCATTTGTTGCCGTGTTTGTAACAATTGATTGGTCGCCGTTCATTGGAAGGTCTCTCTAGAATGGATCTTCTGGTATTCAGATCGGTGATTGTTGTTTATCAGTCATCCGTGCTAGTTTTGATGGTGGGCTTGCTGTTGCCCTCCGTCGATGGCGAGTGGTGGTGTTCATGGGGGGCTCCGTCAGGATCGGCCGCGGTACCGTTTACTACAACCTCTTGACGAGGATGCTTGCTGGGTGGTCGTTCGGTCTGATCCGCGTTGCTGACGAGGCGTTCGTCCTTTGAACGCTTCAACAATATCTTGGCTAATTCATCTGATTTTGCAATATGTTTTGCAAAAGGATAAGTGTCATCAAATAACTTTTGAAGGTGATACAATCTACGGGTTCATTTCTAAAATTCATGGAATATATCACGTACTAACCATCTTTTCAATTTTTGTATTAACCATGGTGGATTTGGTCTGTATATATAAGCTGCATTTAAATTGCACATATGTACTAACCCTGCTTTGTGACTAGCAGGGCGTAGTGTGCACGGCACAGGTTTGCATAGAATTTTCCCAGCATTTGGTGAACTCAATATCCCACACAATTCGTGCTCTCTTTTTTCTCAGCATCTCTTCCAACTGTTCAGCATAAACATTTTCTTTAACACCAGTGATCTTTTTTTTCCAAAATGTAATATTGACATGTCTCGAGCCGTTGGTGTTGTCGTGATCTTTTTTGATTTTCTAGTTTGGTTATCGCCCAAATTGTACCTTCTGGTTGACTCGAATATTTTCTGTTTTTGACTGACCATGATAATCCAAATTGCAACGTTTTAACAGTCCCATCTAAAGCGCTCCGGATGAGAGAGTATAAATTTTAAGGCAATCTTTTCTTTCTCGTTGTATTTTTTTTTGCATTCCTTGCAAAATTTGAGGACCTTCCTGTGTGGCTGTAACGATTTGCATGGCAATTTGTCGGTTTTTTTGTCAACCCCCTATCTGTTGGATGCATATGTGATGATTTTTCTGATGTGGTGCCTCTTCGTATGCATCTGCATCGCTCATTTACTGAATACCGTATCATCAGTTATGCAGGTAGCTGCCCACCTATGGGACAACAGGAATACTTTGCAAAGGCAATATATCATTTCATCATTCGTCCTAACCCTCATGGGGTGTATACCAGGATGATTTGATTTCAAACTCCAATGCCATTTGTGTCTTTTCGCCGTGAAAGTTCCCGTCGTATTAGTTTCCTTTCAGCATGTCATGTTTAGTTACAATAAGAGTATCTTCTTCGGAGTATAATAGTGTCTTCTTTCCATCTAAGTTGTATGCCATTTGTAAGTTAGCTATGAATGCAAATCCTTTCTTTTAAGATGCCTTGTGAGATGGTTACAATACAGTTGTTTCCCTTTAATTGCCATGTGGTAAACAGAATGTACATACAAAACATTCTAATACCTAAAATATCCCCTATCAACGAGCGCAGCGTGCCGCCGCGTGGGGTTCGCTAGTATATTATAGAAGGAAGGGGGTGAAGAGACCCTCCGCAAGGTTTACACCACTCTTACATGGCTCTAATAAGCCACCACAAGATAGGTACATAGTATGGGATTACATGGCTCTCATAAGCCACTTCACGCCCCATATTTCCACATTCTACCTTCACGATCAATGTTCCGCCAAACAAGTTGAAGTGATGGAGATTCACCGTCAAACACTATGGCATTGCGACGTGTAGAAGTGCATGCTCTAGCCAATGCAACCAAAAGACCGATCTGATGGAAGAGACTAGGCAGCACATTGTATGTCAACACTCCCCCTCACGTGTGGCTCCCTCGGGCCTAAACATGGACCGAAAGTGGGCTGCAATTTAATTGCGCCAGTCGGGTCTTGAACTCAAGACCTCTTGGCTCTGATACCATGTAGAAATGCATGCTCTAGCCAATGCAATCAAAAGACCGATCTGATAAAAGAGACTAGGCAGCACATTATATGTCAACACCAAAGTTCCCATAACCAAAGTGTGATGATTGCCTTGAGGTCTCTCGATGAGCATTGTGTGGCAGTTTGCATGGAACACCATTCGACCAACTCGTCTTCCGCCATGGGGTTTGGTTTGGCTCGCCTAGCGAGGTTCAAAACCCTAGCCACAATGTTCTCGCAAAGACACAGGTGAGGACGATGTGATCGATTGTTTTTATTTGTTGGTTGCAAAACGGGCACGTGGCTTGATGTGGAAGGCCTCGGCGCGCCAGGCGGTCCGACGTCCATCAATGGTTCTGCATGGCCAGCCACGAGAAGAAACAACATTGTAGTGGCGCCATGTGCTAAGTCTGCATAGGGTGCCACCTTGCGCCCTATTAATCTTGCCGCGTATGCAGATCAGATCGAGTAGGATCCATTCGGCTCCCAAGCCCAATTGATGGAGTCAGCTCTCTCCGATTGCAGCTCCACTGTTGATACGCTATGCCATAGCTGCATATACTCATCGATGTTCTTTATCCCGGTGTTAGGCCCGACGTCCATGCCCCAAGTGTTGTCATGTAGAGCTTGTCGTACTGTGCAAAAGGACCTTGTCCTAGGGGCAACCACGTTATAGATGTTGGGAGCCACATCTCGTATGCGATTGACATCAAGCTATCTATCTTCCCAAAACAGAGATGTTTTGCCGTTTCCCAGAGAGGTGTGCGTAGCCGCTTGGTTGATTGTCGTTGCTTCCGTCATAACACTGAATTCAAATCCGGCCCAAGGTCTCTGTCGGTCAGTGCGTTGTAGCCACGATGGGCGGGTGGTCTGGGCATCCCCAACTTACGGTGGCTTAACGCAGACCTATGTCCGTTCTGCAAATTAGAAATCTCTCGTCAAAGCTCATAGGCGAATCAAGCAGTTGATAAAGATCCATTATCTCCTAAAAGAATTACTATCTCAATTTAAATGCCAAAAAGAAGGGGAAATTATCAAGCCCCAGCTCCTGATTTCCCAAATCTAAAAGGAGGTGGTAGCATATACATGCTCGTAGAACACTTCCCTTGATTGGGGTCGCATTGGAAACCGCGGGATGGCGAAACAGTCCACCATCCGCAGCCCCTTCTGAGCGCTAGTGGCGGACGGCGATGCCGCACCAAGCTGCGGACATGTAGGGGCACCACGCGACGGATCACGCTCCAGTTCAGTACAAAACGAAGCCTTGGGACGGGAATATGGGGCAACGGTGTGAAGTCCTAGGGCTACGGGGAAGTGGAGGGGGTGGTCGAGGTTGCCGTCCTCTGGCATCGGAGAAGTGGCTGGCACTCGCGCTACGGCTAGGCGTCAATTAATTCGGAGAGACCAGGGTGGCCGTCAGGTACCGCTTGGGAGTTTGACTCGCCGCAATGAGGAGTAACTTAGACTAGTAACATGAATATGTTACTACTCTATATTACTACCTCCATAGTGGGGAGTAACATATGTGTGCTGTCATGCAACACTTTATTTGTTAGGTTAGTACACTCATCTTCTCTTGGTGCGTGATGTTACTCATACTATGAGTAACTAGCTATGTTACCACATGCCTTTCTTTCTTCATTAATTACTTGTGGGAAGTAACATATGTGTGGTGTCGCATTATCTATTTTGCCTAGATACGTATGATATTACCATCTATGTTACTCAAACTATGGGTGGTCTTAGCATCGTGGCCATTATATGCTCTAACTCCTAGGTCATCTTTTTTTTTTTGCGAGAACTGCTAGGCCATTTCTAACGGAACCCATTCGAACAATTCTCCGTCAAATTGCTCATCAAAACTTAACTCCTGAAATACGAGGAGTTAAAAAATGTACGAAGAAGCTAAGCTCAACTCTGAACTCTCAAATTAACTTCTTAAGTCCAAATTATACATAAACATCTCATTTGAAACTCAAATTTAAAACTAGATTAAAAACATGTATTGCATACTTATACATAGTAGTTCATAGCACTATTAGGCATCCTCGTCAGCTGCTCGTCAACGGCGGTGGCGGGGGCGATGTCGAGTTTCAAAACTATTTGCGGCGGCGGTGATGCCCGACGCATGGCA
>NC_041386.1:688247146-688251264 GCF_002162155.2 Triticum dicoccoides
CCGCACAACCGACTTGTCTAGCCCCCATGGTTGGAAGGCACCACTACACCACTAGCGTGCAGCATTGCATCAGCTTGGGACTGCTCCCCCTCTCCCACCTTATCTCCCTTCTCTCCCTGCCTTCCGACGATTCAGTGCCTGAATGCGGTAGCTCCTCCTCCACCTCCTTAATCTCATTGACAACTCCCCATACAACGACCAATGGCATGTGTTGGCATGAGCAGGCGTAGCGGTGGGTGAGGAGTAGCCTCACCATGGCGACGACAGCGACGGATCAAACGGTGGAGGCGAGTCGAACAAAGACAGTAGTGAAGCTTGCGGGGGAAACACCTTTGAGCAGAGGTAGTGCTTCAGGCCATAATCTAGTGACATTTCAGGAAAATGGGGAGGTAGGGATTGGGTGAGGTGCTGAAACGATTTTATAGCAGAGGAAGATCAATTGGTCACTGCACCGACGGTTCTGCTATTTTTCTACCATGCGTTCGGGAGAAGTGGTTGGGCTCTCTCAGTTTTAAGCTAAAAAGAAATATCTTCGATTTAACCCCTCAATGCTAGAGAAATTGTTGGTTCAAAAATCCTACTAGGCATAATTTAACCAATCAAAGAGATGACAATTTGAGGAGTTAAGGGAATTTGACATTCGGCTAAAGATGCCCCAAGCCATCCAATCATTGCATGGGACCAATGCTTGTAGCACTAATAAAATACTAGCATAGCCCGCGCGGCGGCACGCCGCGCCCATTAATACGGTGTGGTCGTATGGATTGTGTTTATTATTTATAACTAATGTTATCAATTTAAGATAGCATATCATTACGTAAAATTGTCGACTTAGGAAAATAAGTACTCCCTCCGTTCCATAATATAGTGCCTATAGATTTTTGGAAAAGTCAAACCTTACAAACTTTGACCAAGTTTATAAAGGCATTACATTATGGAACGGAGGGAGTAGGAAAAAGTGAATTTATTGTCATGCATGTTGGATGTTGCTATTCTCATTGTTACAAAAGTAACCACCCTTTAATTGTCAGCAAAACATCATGAAGAAGAAAAGAAAAAACTCTCTGACATGCTATTGCTATCATTTGTATCTTGCTATCTGTAGGACACAGATAGAAAGAACTTTGAACTGCTAATATCTTAGTGGGTTTGAAATTGTTGACTCGGTGTCTGACTGTAAATATAGTAGATGTACATTTTTATAAATTTTACACGCAAAAAACACATGCGATCACGTCGTCCTAAATATAGTAGATGTACATTTTTATAAATTTTGCACACAAAAAACACATGTGATCACATCGTCCACGATGCATGCGAAAAGCCGTGTACAACTTGATGTAACCCTAACAGCTAAATGCAGAAACAAAATCACATCGTCCACGTGCATGTCTGATGCACTCGTGCAATCACGTACAGTACCCTTAACAATTAAACGAAAACACATCGGACAAAAACGTCGCCAACGTGCATGGGCCATGCACACACACAAGCATGTACTGCTCGGGGTAACTTCAACAATTGAACATACAATATTTCCCAACCAGACAAATCAGATTTAATTTTAGTACATCCGACCAACTCTGAGAAGACAAAACTGAATTTTCTTTTGAGGGAAAAGACAAATTTGATTTGGCTTCACTACATCCGATCAAATCCTGACAGCTACCTATTTAGACCCGTATACAGCCCATCATGCAACGCCCTTCTCCGATCTACATGAAATCAGGACACGCAATACATGTATGAACTTAGCTGGAACAGGCTTCGCACATACAATGGAACCAAAGAAAAAAACATAGCTAGATTAAAAATATGTAACTGAAGAAACAAAGAAATACCGGACGGCAACACAGACACACATGGCCACAAGAAGCGGAGCTTCCACCGGAACTGATAGTGCGAGGAGCGCACTCCACGGCCTCGCCCTCGGCCTCCGGGTGCAACCTGATCCACCCCTCTATGTCTCTACCGGATGGCGACGGCCGAACTGCACGGTGAGACAGAGCAGGAAGCAACCGCACGACACCCCTCGACGCGTAGAACCGTGATGCTCCAGCGGAACGCTCAATCTGGGAGAGGAGGAGGAGTGTAGGAAGAGAGAGGGTCGAGAGATTGTCCCTCCATGAATGCTTGCTCTCCTTACTGGACTTGTGAGGCATCGCCTCGACAAAGAAACAAGGGAGAGATGTCCCCCTCATAGCCCTGCATCAGCGCACACGTGCTCGAGCTCCGGCCCTGACATGCAGTGAAGGAAAGTCCGGTCTGAGATGCAACGTCTTCCGTCAGATACATCACCCGGCCCAGCCTCGTTGACGCACCAAGCACGTCTGTAGAACGACAAAGTTGTGATCGGAGCACCGATTAGCTTCACGATATCAAGACGACCGCAAAAGAAATACAAATACCTGCGATCTGCGAACAGAAGTTAGACGTCGAAGTCAAGAGCGCGGCGGCGATGGCCAGCATCCTTGTACTTGCGTCCGCTCTCGCGCGAGACGTCACCGTCATCAAAGCAGCGGGCCACCATCGACTCCGGCAGTTGCGCTACCGCATCTGCGTTTAGCCAAGCACGTGCAAGATTGCGGCGCTGCTTCGATTTTCTGTCTGCTGAACATCACAATCATCTCTGGCAGCAAGCACCTGAGCCTGAAACAATTCAAAAACCTCATGTGTGAATAGTGCTCTGCCTTGTCTCTCTATTTCCCATGATGTCAACAACTCACTTGTTGTGTATTCACTTGTGTTATCAGCCATTAGCTCACTTTGCCTTTGAGCTTTCAAAGCAGTGTCAAATCTTAGCCAAAACTCAACAAAGGTAAAGCTTGCGACAGATGAAACGTTTAAAAAATGAATTTGTACTCTCTGAAATAGAAGTTGTCCTGAGTAGACCAGCCAGGTGAATGTCCATGAAATAAGCTGGTATCCATGTCGCACGAAGCCTGTACCTTTTGGCGAACCATTCGTGCTCCTCCAACCGAAACTCTATGATGAAAGACTGCCATCTATCCTCAAATTCAGCAGGTGTTTCAGAATCCACAGAAAATATTTCAGCCTATCATAGAACACAAGGTTATTCCTCAACTCCCGACGTACCTTCCCTGGAACCTTTTCCATAATGTGCCACATGCACAATCGATGTGTCGTATTTGGTAGAGTTTTTCCAATTGCATTTTTCATCTTAACACATTCATCAGTTATGATCACTCTAGGCGCAACCCCACCCATTGCTCTAAGAAATGACCTGAACATCCAAGTATAGGATTCTTCTGTCTCATGAAGTAGAAACCCCGCCCCAAACAAGACACTTTGCATATGATGGTTTACTCCAGTGAAGGGTGCAAACGTGTATTCATATTGGTTAGTGTTGTATGTCGAATCAAAAGATACGATATCGCTGAAATGCCCATAGTTTTTCCTACTTGATGCATCCGTCCAGAATAAACGAATCAATGTACCGATCTCGTCAACTTCATGTTCAAAGAAAAAAGCAGAGTTCAGAGCCTTCAGTCTACCAAATTGGTCCACCAACATTTGAGCATCACAATTTCTTATTTTATTTTTCAGTCCACCGTAGTGATTCTGTAGGTCTTTTTGGGTGCACCCAACATGCTGAAAACCACCAGCGCTGAAATCTTGATTTTGAACACTGTTGACCGATTCCATGGCTGCAAACTATTTTTTAGCAACCAAGATCACATAAGGGATTAACATAATGTTAGATACATCAGGAGATGACTTTATCGTACCACTATTGTCACCTAAGGGCCCTCCTAGGGGAGACATTGCACTGCTACTCTCCATTCCTAGATCCTGAGATGGGAATTGCAAATTTAGACCGGGGATCATCTTTTCCATGTCAAACTTCTTCCACATGGGGGAAAATTCTATTATAGGGAAATGTAATTAGTTACTCTGGTACAAAAAGCTAAACAGAAGGACAAGAAAATATTCATGTGCATACAAATACTGGAGTGAGCACCCAACCAATAACCAATGTAATTAATTACAGTACATATTCCCTTTCTGCATAGAAATTCAAGAGTTTGGGTATGACGTATAATTTTAAATTCAGATCTGTGTTTTTCGATACAATATCAAAACTTCTTTATGAAAAA
>NC_041386.1:688251714-688254061 GCF_002162155.2 Triticum dicoccoides
CTGTAAAACCAATGTGTTGCTGCAGAGAAAGGGCAAAAAAATCTAAAGAATACAAGTGTTCCAGTTTAACACTAGAGCAAGGGAGGCTAAAGTAACCCCTGTACTGGGCAAGCTAAAAAGGTATCCGACACAGCGCAAAGCAAAAGCAGTAGAAATGGAGGCCAACAACTACCATCATTACAAAACCACAACATATCAACTTGTTCCATTTGCTTCAGCTGATTGGAAAGTTGTCTAGCAGCGATCCACCAAGCTGTTGGAATTAACAAACTTGTCCATAGAGAATAGTTGTTTGTTTCCTATTGTAGTCCTAGTGATTAGATTAGGGAAGTAACTGGTTTGAAATAGATTCAGAGTTGTACAAGTCGGCTGCACGGGCGCGTATATATCCATGCATCAGCATATGTATCTTTGCATGGAGAGAGAGAGAAAAAAAATAGCCACTGTGTCTCATGTGTGTGCGTTTCGGCTTGCTAGATTTGCTAGTGTATTGCTTCCTGCTAGAAACCGGTTAGCATTTATGTACAGTTGGTGCGCTGCTTATGGTAGCAATACACAATACCATAATTATGTCACAGAACTAATCGACATGCTGCGTCTGAGTAAAATAAGAATCCAACAAACATAAGCATCACCCCAGAACGGATCTGCTTCTACTGTACGCAAGCTGTTGTTCATTGTTCTTCTGTTGGCAGTACACAATACCCAGCAACTAAATGGACAGATTCGACAATAAGAAGTAGAAAGAATAAAAAACTATAGAGATGTACTACCAATCTCATAGTTAATAAAAATTAAACATTTATATTTACCTGAAGAACGAAGAACCGTGGTGGGGTGGCCTGTTCGAAGAACCAGAAGCGGCCGGCCGGGAAGGAGGCGAGGATCCACGAACTCCGAGAGCTAGTGCTGAATCACGAGAGAGAGTGGGGGTGGGGGTGGAGGAGGACGGCCGCGAGCTGATCTAGGAGCCTAAGAGTGGGGAGGAGGTAAGGAATCCGATCTAATCTGCCTCAAACTGCGCCATCGGCGACGAAACGGTTAGGAGCCATTGGAGAGGAGATGGATTAGCATCTTTGCTGCGTGAGCCCGCATGGCTTGGCTCGGGATCTGAGCTGCCGCCGCCGCCGCCGAGGAATTTTCGATCCTGTGCCCTCGCTGTGTAAGGATTTGGTAGAGACTAGGGAGGGCAGGGTAAGCAAATTTGCTTGTAGCGCTGGACCTTTTTGCAAATTTTGTGCAAAGATCCCTCCATCCAGACCTGTGCCATCGATCTCTCATCCAACGGCCCAACATCATTTCTTCTATTTTTGTACAGCAAGCTCAGATTCTACACAAGTCGCTCCCGAGATATTACAGACCATGCTACCCACCAGAAGGTTCACAAGCAGGCAGAGCCAGTCAAAGGCATGATTGATCTCACAGTATATGTGGTGTGGTGCCGCATGTAGTGGGATAAACCCTTGTGAAAGCCAAGTTGGACGCAGTTGTCTCCGCTTCCACCGAAGACCAAGGTACAAGTACGGATGCAAGCGGGCATCCCACATAAACATGAGATAAGTTCAAACTAAAACTAAATCTGGTCGGAAGAATTATAACTAGCTTGACATATTTTAACTTGGAAGCGGGGCAGATCGTGTGCCGCTCTGCATCCCTAGGTACAAGTAATGCAGCTCTCAACGTCCTAATGTCTTAGGGATCACCTCATGATTTTTTTTGCGGGTAGGATCACCTCATGATGGTCAACTGTACAAAATATTCCGGCGTACTAGCATCTCTAGTTACTCCGGCAATGAAATTATTTGTGAATGTTTGAATTTAGACACGTTAAGATTATTTCCCGATACTTCCTAGTCCCATTGGCTCGTGGTTGGCTAATTGTCATGAGTTTTTCGCCTTGGGATCACGAGCTCTTCGGTGGCAGAAATGACATATTTGACCTGAGGCAGAAATCAAATCACAAACTGACCTGGTCACGAAAAAATTTCACTCTGCTGACCCTTTGGTGTGGCGCCCGACAGCTGGGCGCCGAACCCTACTGTGCAGCGCCCTTTCCTTAGGCGTCGCACCTCCTGCCACCGTGGCAGCCCTGGTCCAATTGCGGCCCCACAGACAGCACTGCAGCGCCTAAGACTTAGGCGCCACACCTGTAATGTGCAGCGCCTAGCTCTTGGGCGCTGCACAGTCTGTGTTCCACTTGGACTGGCCCCACCCTCTCTCCCCTCCCACCCCCACCCCACACGCCCCCACCCCACCCAAACCCTTAGACTTGCGGCTCTCCTCTCTTCCCCTCTCCCCCCCTCTCAAATCCTTCTCAAATCTTGCAAATCCGGAGTATTTGACCGTG
>NC_041386.1:688254232-688258989 GCF_002162155.2 Triticum dicoccoides
TGGATTTCGAAGCCAACCCCTCCCTTAAGGTAATCTCCTCCGATCCCCTCGTTTTCATCCATAGGAATTGTCACATTTTCTCAAATCTTGCTACTTTGGGAAAACCCTAGTTTTGACTTGGATTTGCAAATTTGTGTTGAATGATGTTATGTTTCTTTGCTAACTTGGGTTGGTTAGGCTTCCATAGTATGCTAGGGTTAGGGTTATGTGTGTTTGATGTTGGTGTTAGGGTTATGTGTGTTTGATGTTGGTGTTAGGGTTATGCTATGGTTATGGTTGTTATGTGGGGGTTAGGGTTATTAATTCATATATATGTTAGGGCATATGTGTGCAAATATTTTTCTTAAGTATTTACTTGATATATGTGTGTTTTTGATTATTGTAGGGATGGGGAGAACATGTGTTTATGTTCATCATGTGGATAAAGAGGCCTTTTTGAAAGGCAATGTTGAGACGGACCTGGATGAGCTTGACATGGTGTTTGAGAGTAGTCCTAGCTATGCGGAGCTTTTGGAACAAGTGAGGAAAGATTTGAATTGGATTGACCCAAGTGACATTGTTGAGTTCGAGGGAAGGCATAATGTTGATTTTGGAATGCACATCCGTTGGAAGACAATGCGTGTGAACTCCGAGCAACGTTGGGTTGCATACAAAGAGACGGTTGCCGAATCTCTAGACAAGGCTCTTGAGTTATTTGCCTCCAAGAAGGTTGAGTCTACTTTGAATGTAGACTTGAACCGGAACCCCTCCCCGTTGGTTGCTAGCACTCCCCCACCCATGAACCAAGATCAAATGAGTGAACCTCAATTCACGCAACAAGATTGGCCAACATTGAGCCCGACTCCAAACAACCAAAATGAAGGTTTTGAAGAGGAGAATGATGAGTACGAGGAGGATGACAACGAAGTTGACCTCCATGACAACAATGTGGGTGATCTCGACCAATATCATGTGCAGCGCCCAAGAGTTGGGCGCCACACAGTACAGTGCAGCGCCTAACTGTTGGGCGCTGCAGTGCTGCTGTAAGCAAAACTGCAGAAACAGGTGCCATTTTGGCCTCCTGCAGTAGCACTCACATAATAAAAGTACTGTAAACTGCACATGCTAAGCAAAGAGAACTAATAACTTGAACATCATATCATTTAAGACAATTCAACATTACTTCAGGTTCGCAAACACAAATACCACACAAGTAAGAGTTCACCAACATATAACATAACCTCACAAGTTCATCAACCTAATTAAACGGCTACAATTAACATGAACAATCACTAATTCCTTCTGCGCGTGTTCCTGGTGGCACGCCTGCAGGCAAGCTTCTTCTTCTTAGGAGCATGAGGCTCCTCTTCGTGCACTTCCTCCTCCGCCTCCGCCTCCGCCTCCGCCTCCTCCTCCGCCTCATCATCCAAGCTAGCCATCCGCGAGGTCCCTACGACCACCTTTGGGTTGCCTCTGTTGTCATAGTTGTTGGGCGTGTACCGGCGTCTGGGCTGCCTAGGCTTGAACACATATGCGGACCGAGCTTGAGCGTCCGCCAAAGTCATGTCATCATCAAGCTCATCGCCCTATCACACAACGAAACAATACGGTGAAGGCCGGTGTCGTAATCAAGTGAGAATCACATCTAAAGGATTAGTCATACCTCTTGGGTGATCCCACCCTCATCATCCATATAAGCATATGAGGAACTCACATCGTCCCCCTCATGGTGACGTGCGGGGTCTGATGGTGTACCAGACCTAGAGGCAGATGGTTCATCATATTCAGGATCACGGCAACCGAGAAGGTTCGATAACCGCCTTAACTTCTTGGCCTGATGCTGTAACATGAACAAGTGTGTAAGATATCAAACTTCGCAACATAGACTGGCTCTCATAGTGAATGCGATGTGTACCTTGAGGAATGCTCATAGTGAACCATCATCATTGCCAGTTCCAACCGGTGTCTTCTCCAGAATAGACTGGCTCTCATCAGCTGCTTTCTTGATCTCGGTGCGCTGCGGATGAGAAAGAATGAATTTGTTAGCCATTCAAACATGTGTAATGCGGTCAACAGGAAAGTAAAGAGGTGAACACTTTACCACATAGTTAATCACCGGAACAGCATGGACTCCTTGCCCTTGCCTGACATCTCTGTTGTACTTCCCGTTTGCTAGATCCTCAAAGTTTACGGGTTCTTCAAGAATATCCTCATTATATGCCGGCGGGCATATCTCAACTCGAGTAGTTCCAATAAACCATCGTACGTAGTTATCAAAAGCAATTGGGTTGTGCTCACGAAGTGGGGCGCGTGCAGTGCTACGAGCTTTCTCCACACAAAGCTGGAAGCGGGTAACATACGCAGAATGATGCTTGTCCCAGTCCTTTATCTTCCGTTGCCTTCTCCTGTCCAACCTGCGTGGTATAAAACCAAACATTAGCACAATCAAAAGGAGTCCCGATGATTAGACAATACGCAGACATGCTCTCTAACCTATGAAGTGCTTTATCCGTGTCCACCCAATCCGGCAGGTGAGGCTGGAAAAGACCAAACTGACGATACACGCGATGCGACAAATGAAACTCAACCGCCCAGTTGCATATCAGTGGGCACCGCATAAGCCAGAGATCCTTATCCCGCAAGCACATCGGGTTGAGGCGGAACTCCGCGGTGTACCCCAAGCTCTCACCCGCGCCATATGGCTGCCATTCCACCTATGAAACAGGGCAACAATGCAAATTTGATGACTATTTTTCAAGCAAGCATGAGAAAGGACTAAAGTAATGACCTCCTTACCTGCTCAGGCGTAATCGTGTCCAACTCGGGAATGGAATGAGAAGGAATCGTTGCAATATTAATGCTACAAGGTCATCCATGCCTCTTAACTGGGGTGGGCTAACAAATTTATCTACTTCTGCTGGCTAGTGCGGGCATGCACATAGTTCATCTCGTCCATGTGTATCCTTGCTTGCATATGCATTTGGCAGATGGTTGGTCATCGATGTTATTCATGGAAAGTTGTCTGGTAGACAGATATATCATACTTCACATGAATGCAGTTCATTCAGGACGTGACTCCCCTAACATATGCCTTTAGCCCACTAATGGAAATATTTTGTGCACCGGTGCTTGTGGTTCTACACATGAATGTAGTTGATTGAGGACACAGCTCCCCTGAGACGCCGTTAGCCCACTGGGGGAAATATCTGGTGCACCGGTCTTATGTAGCACATTTACAAATGTTCTAGAAAATGTGAAAACATGAGGCGCATCACACAAAAACATTGCTCACCATACAAAAATGAAAAGTTTGACATCAATATGATAATGGGCAAAATCTAATGCCCAACTTATGTTACATACTGGATTATTTTTATATATGTGGACCATTTTTTTCATAAGACAAGCGACGAATATGTTTCATTGATAAAAAATCACAAACCTACTCGCTCACGTTTCGTGCGGTGATCCGTTGTTATTTGTCTTCAAAATCCAAATCAACCTTCTTTTGAATCTATACAAACACCCTGTGATTCACTACCGGAACAAGGCGCTACCCCGACGGCCAAAACAGTGTCGACGGCTGCCGTCGGCTTCTTCGGAGCTATGCCGACAGCCTGGTTCTGGCCGTCGGCGTACTATAGCCGTCGGGTTACACAGAGCTAAGCCGACGTCACCCGTCGGCATAGAATGGCCGTCGGCCTAGCTGCATATATGCCGACAGCTGCCGTCGGCTTACAAGCGCCGTCGGCATAAAAGTGGGCCAGGCAACCCCCCTGGCTAACGTCATCAGAACTATGCCGACGGCCGAGACGGCGGGCCGTCGGCATAGGTCCGCAGGCCACGTCACCGATCCGGGCGGCACTGTTCGGAGCATATACCGACGGCTGCCGTCGGCATATCTGCCACGTCAGTGATCCGCGGCACGCCGCCCGCCGCCTAAACCTGGCCGGATCTATGTTGACGGCTATGCCGTCGGCATAGTTAGATTATATATATATATATATATATATATATATATATATATATATATATATATATATATATATATATATATATGCTTTCTTATGTATTATTATATCAACTAACATGCAGCATGTTAAATATAAACATACGTATGAATATATATGTAGTTTTTTTCATATATTATGAATATATATATATAGTTTGTATTTTTTCGAGCACGTTAATAATGTACGGTCATTTACAGTTTGTATTATGAATATCTAGTTTGTATCTTTTAAATATAGATCCTTTTATTTTATTAAAATAAAAAACGGCTATGCCGACAGAAGTTTTGTGGCGGTTGCAAACGCCCGACACCCGTCTCGAGAGTGTGACCCCCCTCACGTCCGTGGTGTGCCCCCTCATGGACGGCGCCGCCGGCGGCATCTGGAGGGGGGAAACGGACGCGTCGGGTCTACACGAAGTGGATGTAGCTTTGGGTTTGGCCTGGATGTTGCTCCCGGGTGTCCCTACGGGCCGACCTGACACAACCGGGTGGAGAGGTCCATTGGTCAAAGCCCGTCCGTGGGAAGTCAAAACGCTAGATCTCGTGGTCAACCGCTCCAGGGTTAGGCGGGACGGGGGCACTGGGGGGTAGCAATGCCACCGGAGCGTCATACCGGGCCCTCATACATGTGGGGTGGTGTTGTGGCATGTCCGAAGAGGCGGCACGCATCTCCGGTGCGTGGCCCCCCTCACGGACGGCGCCGCCGCCGGCACCTGGAGGGGGGAAACGGACGCGTAGGGTCTACATGGAGTGGATGTAGCTGTGG
>NC_041386.1:688260185-688260883 GCF_002162155.2 Triticum dicoccoides
GGCATGTCCGAAGAGGCGGCACGCGTCTCCGGGTTGTGGCCCCCCTCACGGACGGCAATGAAACGGTGGTAGACGTTCTGCGGTAACGATGCAGCGTGAATATTATTAAATACTTGGAGCGCGATAAAATCATGAGTTTTCTACACAACGTGGGCACATGTGCTATAGGACTGATGGTAATTTTTCATAATTTTTTGTGATGGAGAAGTATCTGAACACTTCCCTCTACGCGGATTGCTCTTCGCACGTCTACGACTGTGGCCGGCGGCCTTCGGGGGGTAGCATACCGTAAAATCTTGCGTAGGCGGCCTCTCACAAGTCTGGAAGTGTTGAGGCGGTTGCAAACGCCCAGCACGCGTCTCCGGTGCGTGCCCCCCCCTCACGGACGGCACCGCCGCCGGCACCTGGAGGAGGGAAACGAACGCGTCGGGTCTACATGGAGTGGATGTAGTTGTGGGCCTGGCCCGGATGTTGCTCCCCGGTGTCCCTCCGGGCCGACCCGACACAACCGGGTGGAGAGGTCCACTGGTCAAAGCCCGTCCGTGCAAAGTCAAAGGGCTAGATCCCGTGGTCAAACGCTACAGGGTTAGGCGGGACGGGGCCCTGGGGGTAGCAATGCCACCGGAGCATCATACCGGGCCCTCATACATGCGGGGTGGTGTTGTGGCATGTCCGAAGAGGCGGCACGCGTCTCCGGT
>NC_041386.1:688283419-688287833 GCF_002162155.2 Triticum dicoccoides
ATTTTAAGGAGATCAGAGGACTTCTAGGGCTTAGTGGGTATTACAAAAATTTTATTAAGCATTATGGCATCATTAGCAGGCCCTTGAGAGAGTTGCTCGAGAAGGGAGTTCCTTTTGTGTGGACTCCAGTTACAGAACAATCATTTATTGTTCTGAAGAAGGCCCTTGTGGAAGCACCAGTTTTAGCTCTCCCTAATTTTGAGAAACATTTTGTTATTGAAACAGATGCTTGTGATGTAGGGATTGGAGTTGTGCTCATGCAGGAAGGCCATCCCCTAGAATATGTCAGCAAGGCCCTTGGACCAAAAAGCAAGGCTCTATCTGTATATCAAAAAGAATACATGGCCATTCTCCTTGCAGTGGAACAATGGAAAGCTTATTTGCATGTGTAGCAGTTTACTATTAGAACTGATCAGAAGAGGTTGGTTCATCTGCAGAACCAGAAACTTCACACAGTTTGGCAGCAGAAGGCTCTTACAAAATTGATGGGCCTTAACTATCAGATTGTGTACAAGAAGGGGGTTGAAAATTCAGCTGCCGATGCTTTATCCAGAAGGCCCAATTCACAAGTGCTTAGTATATTCAGAGCTCAGCCTGTTTGGATGGAAGAAATCATTGCCAGTTATGGAAATGATGATAAGGCAACTAAACTATTGCAACAGCTTTCTGTTGATCCAAAGGCAAAACCTAACTACCAATTAATCCAAGGGATCATTAGGTATAAGGGATGTATATGGATTGGTAATCATCCTGAATTGCATGCCAAAGTATTCTCTGCATTCCATGGTAGTCACTTACAGAAGAATACACTCACTCTTTCGATGGGTTGGCATGAAGCAGTTCATTAAACATAAAGTGTAATCTTGCATGACTTGTCAGCAATCTAAGGTAGAGAGAGTTAACTATCCAAGACTTCTCTCACCTCTGCCATTTCCTAAACAGGCCTGGGAATCTTTTACCATGGACTTTATCACAGGATTGCCCTCGTCTTTCTCATATGACTGCATCCTGCTGGTTATTGACAAGTTTACTAAGTATGATCACTTTATGGCCCTCAAACACCCCTACACTGCTTATAAAGTTGCTAACATTTTCTTTGACAATGTGTACAAATTGCATGGAATGCCAACAACTATTGTGTCAGACAGAGATGCTATATTCACTAGCTCTTTTTGGCAACAGCTTGTTAAAAGAACTAGTGCTCACCTCAATATGAGCTCTGCATATCACCCAGCTACGGATGGATAGACAAAGCGAGTGAATCAACAAGTGGAAGGTTATCTTCGCAGCTTTATCAGTTCTCACCCTGCGAAATGGAGCAAGTGGCTCTCTATGTGTGAATTCTGGTATAACACTAACTGGCATTCAGCTGTGGGTAAATCCCCCTTTGAAGTGCTCTATGGGCACCTTCCACGATTTTTTGGTATATCTGCACCAGACTCTATAGCTCCTGTGGATATCCAAGTGTGGCCGGAAGAAAGACAGGCAGTAGTGGAATCTGTCAGGCAACACCTCCTGAGAGCACGACAACGCATGAAAAGTCAGGCAGGTAAGCATCAGAGAGAAAGGCATTTTGCAGTGGGAGATAAAGTGTTTCTGAAACTTCAGCCTTATGTTCAGTCATCAGTTGTGCATCGATCCAACCACAAACTTGCTTTCAAGTATTTTGGCCCTTATGAGGTTCTGGAGAAGATTGGAGAAGTGGCTAATCGACTGGCACTCCCACCGGGCAGTAAAATACATCTCGTTTTTCATGTATCGCAACTTAGACAGGTTGTCCATCCTGACTGCACAATCTAGAAAGTGCTTCCTTGTGCTACTGGCCATTTGCAGGTTCCTGTCAAGATTCTGCAGAAGCGTGTACTTTAAAGTGGCAAACGTACCATTGCTCAAGGACTTGTACAGTGGAGCGACACTTCGATGGAAGAAGCTACGTGGAATGACATCGATTCTCTTCCTCAACAATTTCCCTGTGCACCGGCTTGGGGACAAGCCGCTTCTCAACGGAGGGGGGTGTTAGCGACCCAATGGCCAGCAACGGCACTCCTGGCAAGCTGGATGGTGAACAGGGCGCGGCAGCTGTCGACAAACGCATGACGTCTACAGTGAATCAAGACATGCCCAAGTCAACTCGGCCCAAGAGGCCTCCCCAGTGACTTGCAAGCCCAAACTGGGCCCGCTGAGCGGGTGTACGCGTTTACAAATAGCCGTTGACGCCCTCGTCTCGGTTTGGCTAGGATTTGGATGGCTGAGGCCGGTCTTGTACTCGGATAGAGGTGTGGGTGGTTGGGAGGAATTCCTCTATCTAATTCAAATTCTTAGCTCATCCTGCCATGAATCCTTAGATCGAGAGAGATATATGCAAGTTCCTGACAATGAACCCCTTGAAGCAACTGAGATTATAATTTTTCCGAACTCATCCACACTTTCAACACACAAAGCAGTTTCAACATGGTTTCTCCTAACTCCTCTTATCATATATGAGAGCAAGGCTATATAATAGATCTGAGCCGTTGATTTTATTAAGTAGTGGGTCTGAGTAACCCATATATTCTTTACTCCCAAAATGATTTATCGACACTTATTTTTGGACGTTCCCAGAAAATGTAAATAGTTCCATTACTGGACTATTTTCAGAGATGTGGACCATTTTTTCTTGAGACAAGCTATCGACGAATATGTTCTGTTGATAAAAAAACATGACTTTACTCCCTCACGTTATTTTCTTTGGTGATCCCCTATGATTTGTCTTCAGTATCCAAACCAGCGCCCTCTTGAATCCAAACAAACACGCTGTGATTTGTCTACGACGGCACGCGTAGCCTTTCCCATAACCAATTGCGTCTATAGATGGAGGTGCCGTGGGTTTTCGCTCGAAATCAGCATGTTTGTCCATGTCAAGTGTTCTCTATGGCGTGATGACCCTCATGCGTGGCAGTAAGCAATCGACAGGAATGGCGGATTGGCACCTTGGCAATGTCATGTCACCTATTCCAATCCTTAGTTGGAACTACTTGACGTCACACACTTGTTGATCCTTGTACGATGAGTAATCAAGTGGTGTGCTACCCTTGAATCCTGCCTACAAATTGATATCCTGATCAGCAAAGTGAAGACAAAAAAACGTAGCAGCCCGGACACACACACGGAGAGATCGACATGGCTCGTGCTCCTCTCCTAGTAGCGCTTATGGTGGCGGTGGCGGTGGTAGTGGCCAGCTCGCTTGGGCATGTGGCTTCTGCGGCCCAGCCTCCCGTGGCGCGTGGCCTGTCGTTTGACTTCTACCGGCGGACCTGCCCGCGGGCGGAGTCCATCGTGCGCGACTTTGTCCGGGAGGCAGTAAGCAAACCTTGTCATTTTCAATCTTTAGCTTGGACAACTGTTGCTCAAACTGCTGCTTGTCAAGTACCCATCCACAATTCTGCTCATGGAATATTTCTCACAGCTTGGACAAACATCTCTAAAGAACCAGAGGCCAAGGCTTGTCAACCCGCTCTACAACACAATAATTCACACCATTTTCCTGCTTTGTAAATGAAGAATTTACAAACTTATTATAATGCCTTGATTAACTTGGAATATTCTAACAATGAACAACATAACTGAAATAGGTTAACTTATTGCACCGCCATGATTAAGTTTGGAGAGTAACAATGAATAAGATAACTGAAATATGAAAACTTATTACACTGCCATGATGGTCAATTGTACAAAATGTTCCCGTGTAGCAGCAGCATCTTTAGTTACTCCAACACCGAAACATTTGGTTAATGTTTGAATTTGGACCTCTTGAGATGATTTCCCGATACTTCCTAGTGCCATTGGCTCATTGTTTGCTAATAGTCATCAGTTCTTCGCCTTGGGATCATGAGCTCTTCAGTTGCTAGAGGGAATAGACTGAGAAGGAAACATCTTTTATTTCACTCGTTGCAGTATTAATGCTACAAGGTCATCCATGCCTCTCAACTGGGGTGGGCTTACAATTTATCTACTTCTGCTGGCTAGTGTGGGCATGCGCATGCTTCATGTCGTCCATGTGTCTCCTTGTTGTTGCCGTGGCTCTCCCCCCCGAACCATAGCTTGCCCTAGCTCTACCTCGCTCTCTCTCTGCGCTCAAACGACAGAAGAAGGAGGAAGAAGAAGATCGGAGGAGGCAGTGGACAATGGAGTTTTGCCGGCGCACGAACGCCCTTTTCTTCCCCTCGAGCACGAACTCGACGTGTCAATCAGCTACACAGAGGAGAGGGGGACTTATACCTGCGAGCACTAACATGCCGGGCCTCGTCTCGCACCCACTCGCTCCCCCACTCACCCACGTCCCGCGCGGTCTGCTGCACCCGCTCATCGCGCCCGGACGCGATCGCCACGGCCTCGCCGCGCGCCCGGCACGGTCTACTCCCCTGGATCCTAGCTA
>NC_041386.1:688288188-688313455 GCF_002162155.2 Triticum dicoccoides
CGTTAGCTCACGCACACACACTCCTACGCTCGGTCGCGCACGCACGCACCAGAGCCCTGCCACGGGCCGAACCGGACGCGGCCACTACACGCACGCACGCGCACACCGCGCCCCGGGCTCGCCGCGGCTTATTGCACAGCACTCTCCACCTAAGCCATGGCCTAGAGGAGGCCGTTGTCATCGACGTCGACGTTCGCCAGCAGCGCCTGCTCCGCCGCCGGTGCCTTCCGCAGCTTCGGGCAGTCCCTCTTGAAATGGCCGCGCTTGCCGCACTTGTAGCAGCGGCCACACCTGTTGCCGCTGAGGGAGTCCTGGATTAGGGGGTATCCGGACAGCCGGACTATATACTTTGGCCGGACTGTTGGACCGTGAAGATACAAGACTCAATACTGCATGGAAGACAAACTTGGCGATTCGGATATCATATTTCCTTCCTTGTAACCGACTCCATGTAAACTCTAGCTCTCTCCGGTGTCTATATAAACCGGAGAGTTTAGTCGGTATGAGGACGATTACAACATTCATAATCATCATAGGCTAGCTTCTAGGGTTTAGCCTCTACTTTCTCGTGGTAGATCAACTCTTGTAACACTCATATCATCAATATCAATCAAGCAGGCAGTAGCATTTTACCTCCATCGAGAGGGCCCGAACCTGGGTAAACATTGTGTCCCTTGCCTCCTGTTACTATTAGCCTTAGACGCACAGATCGGGACCCCCTACCCGAGATCCGCCGGTTTTGACACCAACATTGCTGGTTTCATTGAGAGTTCCTCTGTGTCGTCGATGCAAGGCTCGATGGCTCCTTCAATCATCAACAACAACGCGGTCCAGGGTGAGACTTTCTCCCCTGGACAACTCTTTGTGTTCGGCGGCTTCGCACTGCGGGCCAATTCGCTTGGCCATCTGGAGCAGATCGACAGCTACGCCCCTGGCCATCAGGTCAGGTTCGGAAACCTAAACTACACGGCCGATATCCGCGGAGACTTGATCTTCAATGGATTCGGGCCTATGCCAGGAGCGCCGGACAGTCACGATGGGAACGGCTTAGACCTGCTGACGGACAACGCTCGGGATATCGCCCCTGCAGGAGCCCCGGACCTAAATACATGCCAGATTGCGTCGCCCGAGGACGGGTGGATGGACCCCGCCCCGGAGGCGGCACACCCATCGGCGGTTGAGCCGAACACAGACTTCACCCCCAAGGAAGCATGTGACACCGGACCCCCGGACTCGTATCTGGCTGTAGGTTCTAGTCCGCACACCTCCGAGCCCGCTGAACCTGGTTGGGCTCTGGTAGTGGAGTTCACCGCTGCGGATATCTTCCAGCACTCGCCCTTTGGCGACATGCTAAACTCGTTAAAGTCTCTCTCTTTGTCAGGAGACTCTTGGCCGAACTATGTCCGGCTCGAGTGGGAAGCTGGCGACGAGGGAATTCGTTGCCCACCCACCACGCACTTCATAGCCACGGTCGATGATTTGACTGACGTGCTTGACTTCGACTCCGAAGACATCGATGGTTTGGACGACGATGTAGGAGAAGAACAGGAACCACCACCCACGGGGCGGTGGACAGCCACCTCTTCATATGACATATATATGGTGGACACTCCGAAAGAAACCAATGACGATGAGGCAATGGAGGATAACCCCTCAAAGAAGAAAGCAAAGCATGGGCGTCGCCAGCGCCGCTCCAAGCCCCGGTACAGCAATACCGGCACTGGAGACGAAAACAATCCGGACGGTGCCGAAGATGAATACAACCCCGATCAGCCTGCCTTCGAGCAGGCCGAGCAGGAAGACGGACAGGTCAGCCTAGACGAACAAGCGACGGACGGGTATCCGGAGGAGGACAACTACATGCCCCCGCTCCAAAGACGAGATTAGCCTCGGCGACGACGAGTTCAGCGTGCCTGAGGACCCCGTGGAGCAGGAGCGCTTCAAGCGCCGGCTTATGGCCACTGCGAGGAGCCTGAAAAAGAAGCAGCAACAGCTCCAGCTGATCAAGACCTGCTCGCAGACAGATGGACAGAAGTCCTGGAAGCCAAGGAATATGGACTTGAGCGTCACACGGCTGACCAACCACCTCGTGGCCGGGATAAAACGGCATATCAGCCCGAATACCAGCCCGCACCCCCACGCCAGTTTACTACGGCTCAAGGCAATACACAGGACCTGCGAGACAGAAAGGAAAACAACGCAGGACAACCAAGATCAATCTACGGATCACGGGGGCACGCCACAGCACATGACGATGACCGTCATACCGGATACACTAACAATAAATCCGGCCGGGCCGAACACAACCGACCAGGCTTAGTCGGACTGCGTCGTGACATAGCCCGGCACAGAGGCGCCGCACATCCCCTCTGCTTCACTGATGAAGTAATGGATCATGAATTCCCGGAAGGGTTTAAACCCGTTAACATTGAATCATACGATGGCACAACAGACCCCGCAGTATGGATCGAAGATTTCCTTCTCCACATTCACATGGCCCGCGGAGACAATCTACATGGCATCAACTATCTTACCCTTAAGCTCAAAGGACCAGCCAGGCACTGGCTAAATAGCTTGCCGGCAAATTCCATTGGCAGTTGGGAAAACCTGGAGGACGCTTTCCTCGACAACTTCCAGGGCACATACGTGCGACCACCGGATGCTGATGACTTGAGCCACATTACCCAACGGCCCGGAGAGTCAGCCAGAAATTTCCGGACTCGGTTCCTAACTAAAAGGAACCAAATTGTCGACTGTCCGGATGCCGAAGCCCTGCCAGCCTTTAAGCGTAATATCCGCGACGAGTGGCTTGCCCGGCACCTCGGCCAGGAAAAACCAACATCCATGGCGGCCCTCACGACACTCATGACAAGCTTTTGCGCAGACGAGGATAGCTGGTTGGCTCACAACAGCACCACGCCAGAAAACTCAGGCACTTCAGACGTCCGCGACAATTACGGCAAGCCACGGCGTAACAGACATAAGCGTCGGAACAATGGCGATAACACTGAAGACATGTCAGTCAATGCCGGATTCAGTGGCTCAAAATCCGGTCAACGGAAAAAGCCGTTCAAAAGAAACAATCAGGGACAGTCCAGTCTGGACCGCATACTTGACCACTCATGCCAAATTCACGGCACCCCGGATAAGCCAGCAAATCACACTAATAGAGACTGCTGGGTTTTCAAGTAGGCCAACAAGATAAATGCCAAGAACAAGGACAAGGGGTTGCACAGCGATGATGATGATGAGCCCCGGCGTCCGAACACGGGGGGACAAAAGAAATTTCCCCCCAGGTGAAAATGGTCAACATGATCTACGCTACCCACATTCCCAAACGGGAATAAAAGTGAGCACTGACGGACGTCTATGAGATGGAGCTAGTCGCCCCGAAATTCAACCCATGGTCAGCCTGTCCGATCACCTTTGATCGTAGGGATCACCCTACCAGCATCCGTCACGGCGGTTCGGCCGCATTGGTTCTCCACCCAATAATTGACGGATTTCACCTCACACGAGTCCTTATGGACGGAGGCAGCAGCCTGAACCTGGTTTATCAGGACACAGTGCACAAAATGGCCATCGACCCTTCAAGGATCAAGCCCACCAAAACTACCTTTAAAGGTGTAATTCCAGGAGTAGAGGCCCGCTGCACGGGCTCCATAACACAGGAGGTGGTCTTCGGATCTCCGGATAACTTTCGAAGCGAAGAGTTAATCTTCGACATCGTCCCTTTCTGTAGCGGCTTCACGCACTACTTGGACGAACCGCATTAGCTCAATTCAATGCGGTACCACACTATGCATACCTTAAGCTCAAGATGCCAGGACCTCGCGGGGTCATAACCATCAACGGAAACATGGATCGCTCTCTCCGTACAGAAGAGCATACTGCAGCCCTCGCGGCAGAAGTGCAAAGCAGCTTCCCCCAGCAAACCACCAATCTGGCGACAACAACTCTGAACACCGTCAAGCGAGTCAGAAGTACCCCGCAGGAGGATCGCCAGGCACGCCAAGAGCGCGACTAGCAGTCCGTCCTCCGCTCCAGCCCTACTAAGGCAGCATTCATGCCGCGCGCACACAATTACGCACTCAAAATACCATGGGCATAGGCGGAGGCGCAATAGTGGCACAGTCAACAGTGCGGTTCAGCCGCAACATACTTTAATAACCCCCTTTATCTTTCAGGAACCTGCTTTCCGTCAGCCTCTTCAGAATAGCCGGATTGTCGGACTTCCACAGGAGAGAAATCCAAGGAGGCAAAAGGCGTCGCGCACAAAGGGAATACCCAGGTGGAATCTATTCACGATTGTTAATACCTGTTTTATATACCTATATGTAGCCTGCCCTTGAATAGGACATGTCAAATAGTCCTATTTACCTCTGCTTAATGCATTCATTGTAAACATACGGTTAGACGTATTGTACATCAATGGGAGATTATATACAACGTCAGCTTATTATTCCTAGCTGCACATTTTTTCCATAAATGTTTATTTACTATTGCATCCGTACACTTTGGTACGTTTAGTTTAACAGGGGCTTCTTACGTCGCCCCTTAATACGGCAAGGTAAGTCCGAACACTTTTGACAGTGCGGCACCCGAACTTATAGCATTATATGCATCAGCTCCGAATCATGTCTTAGGTCAATAGTTGGGTTAGCCCGGCTCCCTTGTTTTGGTACCTTACGTTCTGTTATATCGGCTAAGGTAGCGCAGGGAGAGCTACTACGATTGTGTTCCGGTTCTTCCGGACGAGCACCTCAGTAGAGAAAGCCGAAAACTGTCTGCATGATGCGGCGAGAGCTGGTCGCTGTTCCAGAGGTCTTAAAATCCTTAAAGATTTTTCCGCTTTAGGCGAGGAATCGGCGTCGTCCGATTTAGGCGTATATAGCGCCCCAATTTGGCCCTCCGAATTCTAGGGGCTTCGCCGAAATTTAAAATTATAGACTTCTATGGCTAAGTGAAAGTTATAAAGCCGCATAGTCCGATTGCCTTGTTCGCTGCGCCAAACACCTCCTTTAGGGACCAAATATTTGGATAAAGAGTGTGGGATTTCCAGGAACACCCCTATACTAGTTATATGGGGGCGGAAGCCGACGACTGGCCTACTTTCAGAATTTTATAAACAGCCGCAGAGAAGGTTATATTTTAAATCAATAAGCACTACATAGCGCAAGTAACTTCGTCTTTATATTACAAAAACGACAAAAGTACATTCACTCCAAGATCGTGTCGTTGGTACATTCATCGGTCACGAGGCGAGCACCTTTCATAACACCATCGTAATATTTTTCAGGATAATGATGCGCCTTGCCCTCTGGCGGTCCATCCTTCACCAGCTTCTCCGCATCAAGCTTGCCCCAATGCACCTTCGCAGGAGCAAAGGCTCGGCGGGCACCCTCAATGCAAACGGATCGCTTGATCACTTCCAGGCGCGGATAGGCATTCACCATCCGCTTTATCAGACCAAAGTAGCTGGCAGGCAAGGTCTCACCAGGCCACATCCGGACTATGAAATTCTTCATAGCCACTTCGGCCGCCCTGTGGAGTTCAACCAGTTGCTTCAATTGGTCACTCAGAGGCGACGAGTGTTCGGCTCCCGCATACTGGGACCAGAACAGCTTTTCCATTGAGCTCCCTTCTCCGGCACGATAGAACTCCGCTGCATCCAATATGCTGCATGGTAGATCCGCGAATGCCCCTGGGGAAGCTCCGTATTCTGGTAAGTAAAAGAAACGCCTCCTCCACATGTTTGCTTTGAATAAAAAATGTCTTACCCGCCGCTATCTTCTTGGCCGCCTGGATTTCCTGCTGGGCCTTTTCGGCTTCGGCCTTGGCGTCTTTCATGCTCACTCCTTCGCCTCGAAGTCACGCTCCAAAGACTCAAACTTCTTGCCGAGCTCCTGGAGCTCTTGCTGTTCCTCGCCCACCCTAGCATTCTGCTTTTCACACTCAACGCGCTCCGCGGCTGCCTTGTTTTCGGCCTCGGATAGCGCTGTTTTCAGGGACGCCACTTCGGTCATGGCCCCTGTTGCAAAATCATGACGCTTTCTTAGGGTCACCAATTTTTTCTATTCTTTGTGATATGTGAATGGGGTATTACTCACCTTTGTTATCTTCGAGCCGCCTCTTCGCGAGGTCGAGCTCTACATGTGCCTGCTCCAGGTCCCGTTTGAGTCCGGCGACCTTGGCCGTGCGGGCAGCAGCAGCAACCAGCACTGCCTGTTTTCATGCACACCTACTATTAAACTCCTGCGGATTATAATTGACCCTCCGTTTGGCTTTTCACTTCGAACACCAAACAGAGTATCAGGGGCTACTACCTATCGGGTGATAACTTCACACATTTTTGATTACTTACATCAAAGCCTGTTAGAAGGCTGGTGCAGGCCTCGGTTAGTCCGCTCTTGGCGGACAGAACCTTCTGAATCACCGCACTCATAAGAGTACGGTGCTCTTCATCCATGGAAGCGCCGCGAAGCGCTTCCAGCAGACTATCTGACGACTTTGGCATATCGGAAGTCATTGGCACGGATGGCTCGCCCTCCTTAGCGAGGGGCTGCCTGCCCGAATCCAGAGCCTTTGGAGGTTCTGGTACAGGGTCCGGCTGGGAGCCCGACTTGCTGCGGCTCCCGTCGGCACAGTCTGCGGGGATCTTGCGCCCCGTGAGCCCGGCGTCTGGGGCTTCGTCGTGGAGCGTCTCCAGAGTCGCCTCCCCTGGCTCATGGAGTGATACGTCTCCAACGTATATATATTTTTTGATTGTTCCATGCTATTATATTACCCCTTTTGGTTGTTTATGGGCTTTATTCTACACATTTATATCATTTTTGGGACTAACCTACTAACCGGAGGCCCAGCCCATATTGTTGTTTTTTTGCCTATTTCAGTATTTCGAAGAAAAGGAATATCAAACGGAGTCCAAACAGAATGAAACCTTCGGGAGCGTGATTTTTGGAACGAACAACATCCAAAGAGCTTGGAGTGCAAGTCAAGAAGCTCCCGAGGACCCCACGAGATAGGGCCCCCCCTGTAGGGTGCGCCCCCCTGTCTCGTGAGACCCTCCTATATATACCTACGGACCCCGAAAACATCCAGGAGCACCACGAAACACAATTTCCACCGCTGTAACCTTATGTATCCGAGAGATCCCATCTTTGAGCCTTCACCGGCACTCTGCCAGAGGGGGAATCGACCACGGAGGGCCTCTACATCAACATCCTTGCCCCTCCCATGAGTTGTGAGTAGTTTACCACAGACCTACGGGTCCATAGTTATTAGCTAGATGGCTTCTTCTCTCTTTTTGGATCTCAATACAATGTTCTCCCCCTCTCTTGTGGAGATCTATTCGATGTAATCTCTTTTTGCGGTGTGTTTGTCGAGATCCGATGAATTGTGGGTTTATGATCAGATTTCTCTATGGATAATAATTGAATCTTGTATGATTGAGTTATCTTTGCAAGTCTCTTCGACTTATCAGTTTGGTTTGGCCTACTAGATTGGTCTTTCTTGCCATGGGAGAAGTGCTTAGCTTTGGGTTCAATCTTGCAGTGTCCTTACCCAGTGACAAAAAGGGTTGCAAGACACGTATTGTATTGTTGCCATCGAGGATAACAAGATGGGGTTTATATCATATTGCATCAGTTTATCCCTCTACATCATGTCATCTTCCTTAATGCATTACTATGTTCTTATGAACTTAATACTCTAGATGCAGGCAGGAGTCGGTTGATGTGTGGAGTAATAGTAGTAGATGCAGGCAGGAGTTGGTCTAATTGTTATGGACGTGATGCCTATATACATGATCATGCCTAGATAATCTCATAACTATGCGCTTTTCTATCAATTGCTCGACAGTAATTTGTTCACCCACCGTAATACTTATGCTATCTCGAGAGAAGCCTCTAGTGAAACCTATGGCCCCCGGGTCTATCTCTTATCATATTTGCTTTCAATCTACTTTTATTTGCATCTTTACTTTTTGCATCTATATTATAAAATACCAAATATATATTTATCTTATCATACTATCTCTATCAGACCTCACTTTCGTAAGTGGTCGTGAAGGGATTGACAACCCCTTTATTGCGTTGGTTGCGAGTTCTCAGTTTGTTTGTGTAGGTGCGTGGGACTTTTGAGGAGCCTCCTACTGGATTGATACCTTGGTTCTCAAAACTGAGGGAAATACTTACGCTACACTTGCTGCATCACCCTCTCCTCTTCGGGAAAAACCAACGCTAGATCAAGACGTAGCAAGAAGGATTTCTGGCGCCATTGCCGGGGAGGTCTTCGTTCAAGTCAAGACATACCAAGTACCCATCACAAACCCATCTCCCTCGCATTTACATCATTTGCCTCTCGTTTTCCTCTCCCCCACTTCACCTTTGCCGTTTTATTCGCCCTCTCTTTCCCAATATCCTCTCTTTTGCTTGTCTTTTTGTTTGCTCGTGTCTCCATGTGCCTTCTATATGCTTGCATCTTCGCTTGCTGAAAATCTATTGATATGGATCCACTTAAAGTGTTCTACTTGGATCATCTTCGATCCTTATGCGCTCGTGCTGAAACCCCAACTAGCCTAGTTGATGGGAAATCTTTAGATGAGCATGCTCATTTTGTTCGTCATCGTTTGTCTGAAAGAGGGAAGGTCTTATCATATCATATAAATAGTTTGCTATGCTATGCTTGGAATCTTTGTGAAATTTGTGATTTTACTTGTTGCTCTAAGAACCCTAAAAAACACCTTGCCTACCTATGTTTGTTAAATGATAATGAAATCTTATCTTCTTATGCAAAGGGTGTTTATAGTTACTATGATATCGAATGAATTGAAGAATTTGTCGTTTTTAAGGGTGCTCATGAAGTTGCTTCTTTGATCGAAAAGTATGAATTTACTCTCAACAAGTTTGAAAATTCCGTCATACTTAAATATTGCAATGAAAACTTTGCTCATAATGTCTATGTCCAAGAATTTATTGAAAGAATGATTGTTGCTTTGGAAGAAAATAATGATATGCATGAATCTATAGATAATGATTCTGATGATTTGGTTGAAATATCCCTTGTTGAACATGATGCTTTCTATTCTTGTGGCCATGATGCCAATATTTATGAAGACGAATTTGCTATAGTTCCTTATGTTAAACATGAGATCGTTGCTATTGCACCCATACTTGGTAGTTACTTTGATAAAAAGCATGATTGCAATGATTTTACTATAAATTCTCTTGATGTCAATTGTGCTAATAATATGCAAAACCCTAAGCTTGGGGATGCTAGTTTTGCTATGTTTACTACTTGTTGCAATGATCATGATTGGGGTGATTCTTCTTATGTTCTTGAAAATTTATTTAAGCCCCATGATGAATATGACATTGATAATAGTGTTTGCAATATTATTAAAAGTGGGTTTGGAAGAGTGTCAACTTTAGATCCCACATATTTGGAGAATGTTCAATATTATAGTATTTTTGATAAAAGTGGGTTTGGAGAGGTCATGACTTTAGTTAATGTTAATCCCACTATTTTGGAAGAGTGTCAACTTTGCATGCATGTGGATCGTGTTGAAAATATTTTATGTGATATCTATTTTGTTGAATTTGCTTATGATCCCACATGCAATTATTATGAGAGAGGAAAATATGGTTGTAGAAATTTTCATGTTACTAAGTTACCTCTCATTATGTTGAGATTGCTATCGTCTCTTTCTTCTTCCTTGCATATATTAGTTCTTGCTTGCCTTGCAAATTTGTTTGATTATAATATTCCTATGCATAGGAAGTATGTTAGACTTAGATGTGTTTGTCACGTGTTTCATGATGCTCTCTTTATGCTTCAAATCTTGTCTTTCATGTGAGCATCATTGAAATCTCAATGCCTAGCTAGGGGCGTTAAACGATAGTGCTAGTTGGGAGGCAACCCAATTTTTCTTTATGTTTTTTGTTTTTGCTCCTGTTTAGTAATAAATCTTGGATGTAGTCTCTGTTTATATGTGTTTTTATCTTTTATTTAGTGTTTGTGCCAAGTAGAACCTATAGGATAACCTATGATGATAGTTGATTTGATTCTGCTGAAAAACAGAAACTTTGCGCTCACAAGAAAAATTTTAATAAATCACAGAAACGTGCTTTTGCATTGATTCTTTTTGGTTCTGATCAATAAACAAATTGTCAAGTAAGTCCTATTTTGGTAGGATTTTTAGAGTTCGAGAAGTTTGCGTTGGTTACAGATTGCTACAGACTGTTCTGTTTTTGATAGATTCTGTTTTTCGTGTGTTGTTTGCTTATTTCAATGCATCTATGGCTAGTAAATTAGTTTATAAACCATAAGTAAGTTGTAATACAGTAGGTTTAACACCAAAATAAATAAAGAATGAGTTCATGGCAATACCTTATGTGGTGGTTTTGCTTTCTTTCACTAACGGAGCTTATAAGATTTCCTGTTGAGTTTTGTGTTGTGAAGTTTTCAATTTTTGGGTAAAGCTTTTATGGACTATGGAATAAGGAGTGGCAAGAGCCTAAGCTTGGGGATGCCCATGGAACCCCAAGATATTAAAGAATAGCCAAAAGCCTAAGTTTGGGGATGCCCCGGGAAGGCATGCCCTCTTTCGTCTTCGTTCATTGGTAACTTTACTTGGAGCTATATTTTTATTCGCTACATGATATGTATTTTTCTTGGAGCGTCGTGTATTATATTAGTCTTTACTTTTTAGTTTACCACAATCATCCTTGCTGTACACACCTTTTGGGAGAAGCCTATTTGATTAGAATTTGCTAGAATACTCTATGTGCTTCACTTATATCTTTTGAGCTTGATAGTTTTTGCTCTAGTGCTTCACTTATATCTTTTAGAGCAAGGCGGTGGAATAATTTTGAAGAAACTGCTAGTCTCTCATGCTTCACTTATATTATTTTGAGAGTCTTTTAGAACAGCATGGTATTTGCTATGGTTACAAAGTTGGTCTTAGAATGATGAGCATCCAAGTTGGGTATAATAAAAACTATCATAGAAAAAGAATTGGATGCTATGATCAACTTGATGCTTGATAATTGTTTTGAGATATAAATGTAGTAATGTTAGGGTCATGCTAGTGGGTAATTATGAAATTGAGAAGTACTTTTGTTGAAGTTGGCAAGTCCCGTAGCATGCACGTATGGTAAAAGTTGTGTGACAAATTTGTTGCATGAGGTGCTCTTTTGAGTGTCTTCCTTATGAGTGGCAGTCGGGGACGAGCGATGGAATTTTTTCCTACCAATCTATCCCTATTGGGGCATGCGTAGTACTACTTTGCTTCGAGGGCGAAGTAGACTTTTGCAATAAGTATATGAGTTCTTTTTTGACTAATGTGAGTCCATGGACATATGCACACTTGTCATTTTACTTTGCTAGCTTTTCTTATTACCGCGCAACTCTCGCCGGTATTGAACCCATTATTTACCTTCCTCAAAACAGCCACCATACCTACATATTATGGCATTTCCATAGTCATTCCGAGATATATTGCCATGCAACTTTCCACCGTTCCGTTTATTATGCCACGCTCCATCATTGTCATATTGCTCTTTGCATGATCATGTAGTTGACATTGTATTTGTGGCAAGGCCACCTTCATAATTTTCATACATGTCGCTCTTGATTCACCGCATATCCCGGTACACCGCCGGAGGCATTCACATAGAGTCATATCTTGTTCTAGCTTTGAGTTGTAATTTTTGAGTTGTAAATTCATAAAAGTGTGATGATCTTCATTATTAGAGCATTGTCCTAGTGAGGAAAGGATGATGAAGGCTATGATTCCCCCACAAGTCGGGATGAGACTTCGGACTTTACAAAAAGAAAGAAAAAAATGAGAAAAGAAAAGAGAAAAAAATATTTTGAGAAAGGCCAAAAAGAAAAAAAAGAGGCCAAAGAAAAAAAAGAGAAAAAGAAAGAAAGAAGAAAAAAATAAGAAAAAAATGAGAGAAAAAGAGAGAAGGGACAATGCTACTATATCTTTTTCCACACTTGTGCTTCAAAATAGCACCATGATCTTCATGATAGAGAGTCTCATATGTTGTCACTTTCATATACTAGTGGGAATTTTTCATTATAGAACTTGGCTTGTATATATTCCAATGATGGGCTTCCTCAAAATGACCTAGGTCTTCGTGAGCAAGCAAGTTGGATGCACACCCACTTAGTTTCTTTCATTGAGCTTTCATATATTTATGGCTCTAAGTGCATCCGTTGCATGGCAATCCCTACTCACTCACATTGATATCTATTAATGGGAATCTCCTTATAGCCCGTTAATATGCCTAGTTGATGTGAGACTATCTTCTCCCTCTTTTTGTCCTCACAACCACCATATACCACCATAGTGCTATGTCTGTGGCTTGCACTCATGTATTGCGTAAGAGTTGAAAAAGCTAAAGCGCATTAAAAAGTATGAACCAATTGCTCGGCTCGTCATCGGGGTTGTACATGATGGGAGTATTTTGTGTAATGGAAATGAAGCATGGCCTAACTATATGATTTTGTAGGGATAAGCTTTCTTTGGCTATGCTCTTTTGATAGGACATGATTATTTGTTAGTATGCTTTGAAGCATTATTATTTTTATGTTTTATAAGCTTTTATTTTGAATCATTTGGATCTGAACATTCATGCCACATGAAAGAAAATTACATTATGAATTATGCTAGGTAGCAAACACATCAAAAATTTCTTTTTTATCATTTACCTACTCGAGAACGAGCAGGAATTAAGCTTAGGGATGCTTGATACGTCTCCAACGTATCTATAATTTTTGATTGTTCCATGCAATTATATTACCCCTTTTAGATGTTTATGGGCTTTATTCTACACATTTATATCATTTTTGGGACTAACCTACTAACCGGCGGCCCAGCCCGTATTGCTGTTTTTTTGCCTATTTCAGTATTTCGAAGAAAAGAAATATCAAACGGAGTCCAAACGGAATGAAACCTTCGGGAGCGTGATTTTTGGAACGAACAAGATCTGGAGAGCTTGGAGTGAAAGTCAAGAAGCTCCCGAGGACCCCACGAGATAGGCCCCCCCTGTAGGGTGCGCCCCCCTGTCTCGTGTGACCCTCGGGCGTCCACCGACGTACTTCTTCCTCCTATATATACCTACGGACCCCAAAAACATCCAGGAGCACCATGAAACACAATTTCCACCGCCGTAACCTTCTGTATCCGTGAGATCCCATCTTGGAGCCTTCGTCGGCACTCTGCCAGAGGGGGAATCGACCATGGAGGGCCTCTACATCAACATCCTTGCCCCTCCGATGAGTTGTGAGTAGTTTACCACATACCTACGGGTCCATGGTTATTAGCTAGATGACTTCTTCTCTCTTTTTGGATATCAATGCAATGTTCTCCCTCTCTCTTGTGGAGATCTATTCGATGTAATATCTTTTTGCGATGTGTTTGTCGAGATCCGATGAATTGTGGGTTTATGATCAGATTTCTCTGTGGATAATAATTGAATCTTCTCTAAATTCTTTTATGTATGATTGAGTCATCTTTGCAAGTCTCTTCGAATTGTCAGTTTGGTTTGGCCTACTAGATTGGTCTTTCTTGCCATGGGAGAAGTACTTAGCTTTGGGTTCAATATTGCGGTGTTCTTACCCAGTGACAGAAAGGGTTGCAAGACACGTATTGTATTGTTGCCATCGAGGATAACAAGATGGGGTTTATATCATATTGCATGAGTTTATCCCTCTACATCATGTCATCTTGCTTAATGCGTTACTCTGTTCTTATGAACTTAATACTCTAGATGCAGGCAGGACTCGGTCGATGTGTGGAGTAATAGTAGTAGATGCAGGCAGGAGTCGGTCTACTTGTTATGGACATGATGCCTATATACATGATCATGCCTAGATAATCTCATTACTATGCGCTTTTCTATCAATTGCTCGATAGTAATTTGTTCACCCACCGTAATACTTATGCTATCTCGAGAGAAGCCTCTAGTGAAACCTATGGCCCCCGGGTCTATCTCTTATCATATTTGCTTTCAATCTACTTTTATTTGCATCTTTACTTTTTGCATTTATATTATAAAATATCAAAAATATATTTATCTTATCATACTATCTCTATCAGATCTCACTTACGTAAGTGGTCGTGAAGGGATTGACAACCCCTTTATTGTGTTGGTTGCGAGTTCTCAGTTTGTTTGTGTAGGTGCGTAGGACTTTTGAGGAGCCTCCTACTGGATTGATACCTTGGTTCTCAAAACTGAGGGAAATACTTACGCTACACTTGCTGCATCACCCTCTCCTCTTCTGGGAAAACCAACGCTAGCTCAAGACGTAGTAGGGAGCCTTTGGGACAACACCTCCGTGTCGTCCACAGGCTGAGGGGAAGTGGCCGTTGGGAGCGAATTCATCGCTGAATCGCTCAAAGACCCATCCGAAGAAGATACCTTGGGATGGGCCCTGGCCGGACTACGCATGCGTGTTCGGCGTTACAACAGACTATGAAGCAAAGTCGCACTAAAGTACAATGGAAGTACGGATACTTACGATCTTACTAGGGGCTTCCCCGTGGGCAGCCACTCCTCCTCGCTGAAGGCGGCCGTGGTGGAATAATCCGGAAGGGACACCTTTCCCTTCTTGGGTTTCCTAGCCTCCCCATCCGAGGCGGCTTTCCTTTTATTCTCCTCCCCAGTGCAAGGAGGTGGCATTTCTTCGTGATCCTCCCTGCCTCCGTGGGAGGAATCCGCCTCGTCATCCTCGGACGACGAGCCTATGACGGCCTTGCGTCGGAGACCCTTCCTGGTCCCCGGGGCCTTCTTCTCGGCCTTCTTTTCTGCCGCTTTTTAAGGCGCCGGGACTAGCATCTTCGTTAGGAGAACGGTCGCTGGACCTTCTGGCAGCGGAGCCGGACAGTCGATCCGCTTCGCCATCTCCATGTACTCTTGATTAAGTACACACAATAACTTAACATCTTCCCATGAGTATGCTGGGAAAGCTACACCTGGTGATGGTTAGAAAACTCACCGGATGGGGGGACCGCGCGACATGGAGTCCGCGGTCCTCGGGCATGGGAGGAGGTGTTTCGGTACCCTTAAACATCACCTTCCATGCGTCCTTAAGTGTTATGCCGTGGAGCTCTCGGAGTGTCCGGTGTTCGGCCGGGACGAACTCCCACAGATTAAAAGCCCGTCTCTGGCACGGAAGAATTCGGCGAACGAGCATGACCTGGACTACGTTGACAAGCTTGATGTTCTTGTCAATCATATTTTTGATACAGTTCTGAAGTCTGGTCAGCTCCGCAGGCTCGCCCCAGGCCAGCCCTTCTTCTCCTAGGAGGTGAGCCACATGGGGATTCCGGATCGGAATTCGAGGGCCGCCGCCCAGTTGGCGCCGCGCGGCTCGGTGATGTAGGACCACCCTGATTGCCACCCTTTCACGGTTTCCGCGAAGGAGTCGTTAAGCCAGGTGACGTGGGGCATCTTGCCCACCATGGCACCTCCGCACTCCGCTTGCTAGCCGCTCACGATCTTCGGCTTTACGCATAAGGTTCGTAGCCACAAGCCGAAGTGAGGTTTGATGCAGAGGAAGGCCTCGCACACGACGATAAACACCGAGATGTTGAGGACGAAATTTGGGGCTAGATCATGAAAATCTAGACCGTAGTAGAGCATGAGCCCGCGGACGAAGGGATGAAGTGGAAATCCCAGTCCACGGACGAAGTGGGCGAGAAACACGACCCTCTCGTGGGGTTCCGGAGTTGGAATGATCTGCCCTGCGTCCGGTAGCCGGTGCGCGATGTCTGCGGCCAAGTATCGGGCCGCCCGAAGCTTCGCAATGTTCTCCTCCCTCACGGCGGAGGCCACCCACTTGCCTCCTGCTCCGGATATGTTTGGCTATGCGAAGAAGGCGTGGACTAGGGCGCTGGAGCTCGAGGAGGCAAGAATGGATTATCGAAGGAGGAAGAAGGCGTGGGTGAAAATGGGGAACTCTTATCCCTTTATAGAGGCGACGAAAGCGGTGCGCCTCCCCACTTGCCCGTTGAGGGTCGCTTATTTTTCAAGCGCCATGATAGATGGCGCGGTTGGGTTACCCATACCCGTATTGATGGGAACCCCATGATAAGGGGACATGATCTCTGCTTTGACAAGACGTGCCGAGGAAACCGCCTCGCAATATGGGTTGTGGCTGGTTGTGGGAAAACGGTTCGAATAATAACCCGACCGTAGTGTCGTGTCACGTTGTCTAAAGTTGTTAGCAGATTACATTTGTGAAATATTATTCTCTCTGCAATGGTTTAAGTGTTCGATAATTATTTTGGAGTATTCGTAGATGGAACCCGTCTTGCAATGCCGAAGACAAACTGCGCGCCGGACTCATCGTCATTGAAGCCTGGTTTAGGGGCTACTAAGGGACTCCTGGATTAGGGGGTATCAGGACAGCCGGACTATATACTTTGGCCGTACTATTGGACCGTGAAGATACAAGACTCAAGACTTCGTCCCGTGTCCGGATGGGACTCTCCTTTGCGTGGAAGACAAGCTTGGTGATTCGGATATTATATTTCCTTCCTTGTAACCGACTCCATGTAAACCCTAGCTCTCTCCGGTGTCTATATAAACCGGAAAGTTTAGTCCGTATGAGGACGATCACAACATTCATAATCATCATACGCTAGCTTCTAGGGTTTAGCCTCTATGATCTCATGGTAGATCAACTCTTGTAACACTCATATCATCAATATCAATCAAGCAGGAAATAGGGTTTTACCTCCATCGAGAGGGCCCGAACCTGGGTAAACATTGTGTCCCTTGCCTCCTGTTACCATTAGCCTTAGACGCACAGATCGGGACCCCCTACCCGAGATCCGCCGGTTTTGACACCGACAGCCGCCGTCCCGCATCGCCACGCTGCGCACGTCATCATCGTCGTCGCGAGCTCCGCCTTGCCGCCGTTCCCGCACCCGCCACTGGGCTGTAGTGTAGAAAAGCTGGCCGTCCGAGCGCTCGGCGCTGCTTTGCCCGCGGCGCCGCACACGCTCATCGAATTCGCACAGCTGCCCGAGCACCTTGTCGTACGTGAGCTCCTCCAGCACGCAGAACTGCTCGATCCCGGCGACGACAGGGAAGAGGCGGTCCGGCACCGTGTCCATGTGCTTCTTCACCAGCTCGGTGTCGCCCAGCGTCTCCCCCAGGCTCGCGAACCTCGCCTTCATCCCGGGAAACCTGCCGGCATAGACGTCCAGGGACTCTCCGCCCTACTCGCCGCGTGCACCCGTTCGGCACCGACGAAACGCATTTTGAGGGAGTCCCATACCTCCCTCGCCATGGGCTTCACCGCCACCTGCGGCAAGACATCCTCCAGCAGCCCCGCGAGGATCAACGCCCTCGCCGTCTTGCACTTCTTCCCGTTGATTGCGGCGTCGTTCGCCGGTGCCACCGCCTCCCACAGCGGGTGGGCATCAAGGATCGCCTGCGCCTTGATCGCCCACACGGTGTAGCTCTCCGGCGAGAGCATCGGCATGTTCATCGACACCGATCCGCCCGCGCCGCCGCCGCCATGTGGTACTAGTGCCATGAACTTCGGCGAGCCGCTCCACCTGAAGCTTTGATGCCAATAGTTGTTTCCGTGGCTCCCCCCCCCCGAACCCTAGCTTGCCCTAGCTCTACCTTGCTCTTTCTGAGGAGAGGGGGATTTATACCTGCGAGCACTGACATGCCAGGCCTCGCCTCGCACCCACTCGCTCCCCCACTCACCCACGTCCCGCGCGCTCTGGCTGCGCCCGTGCCTCGTGCCCGTACGCAATCGCCACAGCCTCGTCGCGCGCCCAACGCGGTCCACTCCCTGGATCATAGCTAACATACTGGTGTGGCCCCGCGCACACACACGCTAGCTCACGCACACACACACACCTACGCTCAGTCACGCACGCACGCACCCGAGCCCTGTCACGTGCCGAACCTGACGCAGCCACTGCACGCACGCACACGCACATCACATCACGGGCTGTAAGTGCATCTAGTGCCCCTTAGTGATTTTGGTGTATTGAAGACTTATAGGTTAAGGGACTAATGTGTTTGTGAGTGTACACAGGTCTATAAGTCTATGAGGAGTTTGATATTTACAGAGAAAGTCGACCCCTATAAATGAATATCTTCGACTGAAGATTTTGGTATTCCTGAAGACTTTCATGAATACTTTGAAAGTGAAGAAATTGGTGTATCCGTGAAGACTTGATATTCATGCGAGGAATATGAAGCTTGAAGACTTTCATTTTCATAGTTTTGTTTTTCTCTTTCTTGAGTCATAGGAAACACCGTACTATTAAAGGGGGTCGAGGAAATACTAAGGAAACATTTCCATGTGATTCTCAACTCAAAATCCTACATCTACCAAACCCTTCGACTAAAGCCTTTGGAAATCTCATACAGTTTAGTCAATTTCTTCAGTGACAGAGATGAAGTTCTTCTGGTCGCTGAGGAATTTGTTCTGACTGAGGAGTTAGGAATTCGCCAGTGCGGATTGCCTACACAGCGAGGAACATGATAGCCCTGAGGAATTTGATAGTCAAATTTCCAACCGTTGCTGTGTTGCGCGCCAGCTGTCCCAAAACATCTTATCCACCTAACGGTCATATCAGACAAGGGCATTTATGTCTTATCATGTCGGGCTGCTCCCTAGGCTATAAATAACCGTCCCCCTACAACCACTAGATGGTTGGCTGTTCCGAGAGAAACTGACACTTGTCATTTGAGAGCAACCCATCCTCCGAGGACTTTGAGCGAAAATCATCGAGTGAGGAAAAACCCAAACCCATACACCTACAAACCCCAAAGTGATTGAGCATCACTGAAGAGATTGATCCTGCGTGGATCCGACACTTGTTACCTTCGAAGACTGTGCTTCTTCCAGACGGTTAGGCATCATGGTCTAGAGCATCCAAGAGGAATTGTGGATCGCCGAGTGACCAAGTCTGTGAAGGTTTGGATGTCACCTGAAGACTTACCATGAGTAATTGGACGAGGTCTACGTGACCTTAGTTCAAGGAGAATACGGTGAGGACTTGGTGTCCCGAGCTGCGTGCTCAGCGACTGGTTGTCCGGGGCTGTGTGTCGTCGAGTTTAAATACTCAGCCGCTCCAACCAGACGTACAACTGAGACAGCAGTTGGAACTGGTCTACCAAATCATTGTCTTCACCAACCTTATTGGTTCTATTTCCTCAATTCTTTCATTTCCTCATTACTGTGTTGAGTGATTGTTCATATCTATGTTTGAAGACTTTGACTGAAGACTTTCTCAATTTCCTCAGTTCAATTTCGTCACTCTGTTTGTCTTCATCTTGTGTTATCATGTGTTTACGCTTCCTGTACTCTGTGTTTCTCTTAATTTCATCATGATGACTATGTCTGTATCCTGTTATGCTTACTTCTGAGTACTTATTCCGCTGCTAGTAGTTCTTCGCTAAGGAATTTCCTCACCGGCAAATTCCTCAGTGAAGAATTCATAAAAATCACCTATTCACCCCCGTCTAGTCGATATAACGCACTTTCAATTGGTATCAGAGCAAGGTACTCCCTTGTTCTGTGTGATTTTGGTTTAACACCTGGAGTTCTAGTTATGTCGACCGGAGGTATGATCAAGGTCTCCGCTGGGTGTCCTACCTTCGACGGCACGGACTACCCCTACTGGAAGAATAAGATGTGAATGCATCTTGAAGCAATTGACAACGATCTCTAGTACGTTGTGGAAAATGGTGTTCCCTCAGTCACACCTTCTCTAAATGCTGCTGATGTGAAGAGATTCAAGCAACTCGATTCTCAAGCGAAGAATATCATATGTGGCCATCTGAGCAAAGGACAGTATGGAAGAGTGAGTGCTTTGGAAACTGCTAAGCTTATCTGGGATAGGCTCTCCAAAGTAAATGAAGGAGTCTCAACTCAATGTGACTCTCGTGTTGACGTTCTTCGCAATCTCTTCAACCGCTTCAAAAGACTCGACAATGAAAATGTTCAGCAAACCTTCGATCGCCTCACTGATATCTCAAATGAGCTTCAAGCGCTTGGCACCACTGACATCACCGACCATGAGGCGGTGAAGAAATTGCTGAGATCGCTAGATTCCTCATTTGATACTCTGGCACTGATGATTCAAGAGCGAGCTGATTACAAGTCACTAGATCCCACTGATATCCTCGAGAGGCTAAATACTCATGAGTTCCAGCTTGCTGAAAAGAGAGATCTCTATGGTTCAAGCTATGGCAAACCACGTGCCCTGAAGGCCAAGGTTGTGTCTGAATCTGAATGTGAAGACTCTGGTAGTAGCCTTGGTGATCCTGAAGAATTGAGCCAAGAGCTTGCACTGCTCATCAAGCAGTTCCAGAAGTTTTCAAGACGTGGTCGCTTTGGAAAATCCTCAAGGAGCAGTGATTCCGCATCAAGTGACTATAAGAGAAGACTTTGCCATAAATGCAAGAAACCTGGTCACTATATTCAGGATTGTCCTCAGTGGGAAAAGGAATTAAAGAAGAAGAAGAAATCTTCAAAATCTTCATCATCAAAATCCTCGAAGTCTTCATCTCACAAGAAGAGCAGCACCAAGAAGGCTCGAGCATTAATTGGCAAGGAAATGGACTCTGAAGCTGAATCTGAGGAACATGAGAAAGAGGAGGCATCTGAGGAGTCAGAGTCTGGTGTGGCGAGTCTGGCTCTCGCTACTGCTTTCGTCAGCAAGTCTATCTTCAACTCTGAAGAAATTGACCGCAACAACAAGGCTGACGGAGACAATGATGACTACGCTCCCACCTATTGCTTCATGGCAAAGGGGTGCCAAGGTAACAAAATACCCCTCCTCTGAATCTAGTGAGGATGAATCTGATGAAAATCTTAAGCCCAGCTACTCTAAACTTGCTAAGATTGCTGTGAAACAACAAAAGGCTATTGAAAAACTTCAAAACATGCTAGACAAAAGTGATGATATGTTGGGTGATGAAATGGACCGCACTAAAGACTTAACTGAAAATCTTCAGAGACTTCAGTCTAAGTTTGACAATCTTCAAAGTCATCATAACACTCTCTTATCTGATCACGAGAAGCTTTCTTATGAATTTCTTCAAAGAAAGCAAGATCTTGAGAAGCTAAGAGTGAGTTATAAAGATCTTCAGAAGGATCGCGATTCATTACTTGCTCAACAAATCAGCGCTACTCAAGAAGAATTTGTTCCTCCATGCTTAAAGTGCATTGAACGTGAATCTGCTAATTAATCACCTGAATGTTCAAATGCTTCAACTGTTACAAATCCTTCACCTGCCTCTGCTATCACTAATTCCTCATCTGAGGACATTGCTAGTACTACTAATGATGCAGGGCTGAAGGAATTGTACACGACAGGCATGTACAAAAGCCTCAAAGGGCATCAGATTCTTTGTGATGTGCTCAAAAAGCAGATCCTCAAGAGAAACCCTAGGAAAGAGGGTATTGCCTTTGAGAGGAAACTCAATGCTGATGGAACATATTGGAAGCCTGAGCAGTACCCCAAAACCTCATGGGTTGCTGCAAAGGGACCTCCAGTTGATCCATCCAACTTATCTGGCTTTACATGTGAATCTCCTCATTCTTCTGATGAGTCATTTGACTCCAACTATAAACTGTTCAAAAATCAGAATGGTGAAGTATTTGCTAGATATGTTGGGACTAACTGCAGGAACGGTTCCCCTATGAAACAAACTGGGTTCCCAAAAGTTATGTTGAAAGTCTTGAGGTGAATGTCCTCATGACACCACCTGTGAAGAATAGGAACCCCAGATCAAACTCTTCATATGGACCTAATTCTTCATATGGATCCAAGTCCTCATACGGACCAAATTCCTCACGTGGATCAAATTCCTCAAATGGATCAGAGTCCTCATATGACCATCATCGTGCTAACAATTCTGTTTTGCAGGGTACAGCTAAGGGCTATGAATACGCACATTATTCTTCAAATCATTATGTTCATAAGTCCTCGAAGAATTTCTCTGCTTATTCATATGCTTACCCTAACCCCTCTTATGTGAAACGAAATGGATTGGCCTCTATGCCACCTTTCTCATATGGTGCTCGCAGAGTGATGAACTCTTTGCCACCCCTTCAGATGTGGGTGGTGAAGAAGAAGAACTAATCTCTTATGCAGGGTCAGGTCTCCAGACGTGTTTTAAACGTCTGAAGAATTTGCTGGAGGCCTGACAAAAATGCCTGAAAGGACGCAGGCGAATCATGATGAAATGAACCTTCATTTCACACGTCCTCATACTGAAATATCTGTTTTACTGCTTGATGAAATTCATCTAATGAACTTGATATCATATTCTTCACTGATGAAGTATATGAGATCGTAAATTGCACTAATTCATCTGCAGGACGATCAGCCCAAAGTCAACGAGTGGGTTCTCGATAGTGGATGTACAAATCCAATGACTGGTGACAAGAACCTATTGATGGATGCTCCCTTAACACCGTCACATCCGAAGCACATCATCTTCACTGACAAAGGAAAAAGTCAGGTATTGGGTCTAGGTAAGGTTGGGATCTCAAAGGATCGAAACATGGACAAAGTCATGCTTGTCGAGTCCTTAGGATACAACCTCATGTCTGTCTCAATGCTTTGTGATCTCGATATGGTTGTTGTCTTTGGAAGATATCGATGTGTTGTGATCATGGAAGCTGACCATTCCAAAGTCTTCGAAGGCTTTAGGAGAGGAGATCGGTATATTGTTGGTTTCTCTACAGGACCACAACCAGCTGTGTGCTTACTTGCAAAAGCTTCAGAAGGCTGGCTATGGCATCGACGACTTGGTCATGCTGGCATGAGGAATCTGAACACGCTTGCGAAGAAGAAGCATGTCATTGGCATTGAGAATGTCAAATTCCTCAAGGATCACTTATGCGGAGCTTGTGAAGCTGGAAAGATGACAAAGGCCAAGCATCCAACGAAGACTATTATGACCACTACTCGTCCATTTGAATTGCTTCACATGGATCTCTTTGGTCCTAATCATTATTCTGCTGTTTCAAATGATGCATCTCTATATGGCTTTGTTATTGTTGATGACTATTCTCGTTACACATGGGTACACATTATCACTTACAAACATGAAGTGCAGGAAATCTTCAAACGATTTTCCTCGAGGGCTTCAACCAACTTTGGTGTGAAGATCAAGCACATCAGAACTGACAATGGGACCGAGTTCAAGAATTCCGGTCTTGATGGCTATCTTGATGAACTTGGTATTACTCATGAGTTATCTTCTCCTTATACTCCTCAGCAGAATGGCGTCGTGGAGCGCAAGAACAGAACCCTCGCTGAAATGGCTCGCACTATGCTTGATGAATACAAAATGCCTCGTCGTTTTTGGATTGATGCAATTGATGCTGCGTGCCACATCATCAATCGGGTATATCTTCACAAATTCTTCAAGAAGACTGCCTATGAACTCCTCACTCACAAGAAACCCAATGTGAGTTATTTCAACGTCTTCGGTGCTAAATGTTGGATTAGAGATCCTCATCACAATGCTAAATTTGCACCGAAAGCACATGAAGGTTTTATGCTTGGTTACGGAAAGGACTCGCACACCTGCAGAGTCCTCAACAACATTCTTCACAAGGTTGTTGAAACTATAGATGTGCGGTTCGATGAAACTAATGGCTCGCAAAGAGAGCACCTACCTTTTGTGATAGATGAACTAGCACCTGAGGATTCTATCAAGTTCAAGGCTACTGAGGATGTTTTTCCTACCGAAGAATCTGTTGAAGAATTCATTCCAGAACGTGAAGAAAATCGAGCTAGTGCACCTGATGAAAATGCTGAAGAAAATGGTGCTGAAGATAATGCTGATCAAATTCCTCAACGACAACCAGCTCATCCTCGCATTGCAAAAGAAGTGCAAGTGGAAAAGATTATTGATGACATTCAAGCGCTAGGTCCTCTCACACGCTCAAAAGCTTCACATTTATCTAACTTTTGTGGGCACTATGCTTTTGTCTCTATTACAGAGCCCACTAAGGTAGATGAAGCATTTCTGGAGCCTGAGTGGATTCAAGCCATGCAAGAAGAATTACATCAGTTCGAGCTCAACAATGTCTGGGAACTGGTCAAACGCCCAGATCCTCGCAAGCATAATATCATTGGCACAAAGTGGATCTACCGCAACAAGCAAGATGGAAATGGCCTTGTGGTGAGGAATAAGGCACGACTTGTAGCTCAAGGCTACACACAGGTTGAAGGAATTGATTTCGATGAAACTTTTGCACATGTTGCTAGACTTGAGGCTATTGTCATATTGCTTGCTTATGCTAACCATCATAATATTATCTTACAACAAATGGATGTGAAAAGTGCATCCCTCAATGGTAAGCTTGAGGAAGAAGTATATGTTGCTCAACCCCCAGGTTTTGAAGATCCAGAGAATCCTGACAAAGTCTTCAGACTCAACAAGGCCCTGTATGGCCTCAAGCAAGCCCCTCGGGCGTGGTATGACACTTTGAAGGAATTCTTCATGAAGAATGGCTTCACACACGGTTCACTCGACCCTACTCTCTTTACTAAATCTTATGATGGTGAACTGTTTGTGTGCCAAATATACGTTGATGATATTATCTTTGGCTATACTGACCAACGTTACAGTGATGAATTTGCCTATATGATGAGTGAAGAATATCAAATGTCTATGATGGGAGAGTTGAAATTCTTTTTAGGTCTTCAAATTCGTCAACAGCACAATGGCATATTCATATCTCAGGAGAAATACCTCAAGGAAGTTCTGAGGAAATTCGGCATGCAAGATTGCAAAGGCGTCAAAATTCCTATGCCCACAAATGGCCATCTATGCACTGATGAAAATGGTATTGACTTCGATCACAAGGTATACCGCTCCATGATTGGCTCTTTATTGTACTTATGTGCATCTAGGCCAGATATAATGCGTATTGTTTGCATGTGTGCCCGATTTCAAGCTGCACCGAAGGAATCACACCATAAGGCTGTGAAGCATATTCTTCCATATCTAGCTCACACACCAACACTAGGATTATGGTACCCCAAGGGCTCTACTTTTGATCTCGTTGGATATTCTGACTCTGACTATGCTGGTGATCGTATGGAACGCAAGTCAACATCTGGTACCTGTCATTTCCTCTGACGATCTTTGGTCTATTGGTCCTCGAAGAAACAGAACTGCGTATCACTGTCTACTACTGAAGCTGAATACATTGTTGCTGGTTCTTGCTGTGCTCAACTGCTATGGATGAA
>NC_041386.1:688313465-688323987 GCF_002162155.2 Triticum dicoccoides
TCTATGATGGGAGAGTTGAAATTCTTTTTAGGTCTTCAAATTCGTCAACAGCACAATGGCATATTCATATCTCAGGAGAAATACCTCAAGGAAGTTCTGAGGAAATTCGGCATGCAAGATTGCAAAGGCGTCAAAATTCCTATGCCCACAAATGGCCATCTATGCACTGATGAAAATGGTATTGACTTCGATCACAAGGTATACCGCTCCATGATTGGCTCTTTATTGTACTTATGTGCATCTAGGCCAGATATAATGCGTATTGTTTGCATGTGTGCCCGATTTCAAGCTGCACCGAAGGAATCACACCATAAGGCTGTGAAGCATATTCTTCCATATCTAGCTCACACACCAACACTAGGATTATGGTACCCCAAGGGCTCTACTTTTGATCTCGTTGGATATTCTGACTCTGACTATGCTGGTGATCGTATGGAACGCAAGTCAACATCTGGTACCTGTCATTTCCTCTGACGATCTTTGGTCTGTTGGTCCTCGAAGAAACAGAACTGCGTATCACTGTCTACTACTGAAGCTGAATACATTGTTGCTGGTTCTTGCTGTGCTCAACTGCTATGGATGAAGCAAACCCTCAAGGACTACGGCATCAACGTGAAGAATGTGCCTCTCCTCTGTGACAATGAGAGTGCCATCAAGATTGCTCACAACCCAGTTCAGCACTCGAAGACAAAGCAAATTCAGATTCGTCATCATTTTCTTCGTGATCATCTGTTGAAGGGCGACATCTCCATCGAGCACGTGAAGTCTGAAGAATAGCTAGCCGATATCTTCACAAAGCCCTTGGATGAGAAGAGATTTAGCAAGTTGCGGTGTGAGCTAAATATCTTAGAGTCTTCGAATGTTCTTTGAAAAAGGACACTCATCCTAACACTTATGCAAAATTGATGACTTAGATGTGCAACACATGAAGAAACGTTTTTCTTCAATCAATGAAGAATAACACTCTAAGTGTGAAGAAATTAATGAAGAATTTGATTCTTAGAATCCTATGACAAGTGTACGCGGTGTCTGAAATTATCATTCTTATACGGTGGGTCACGCCACCACAAAAAGTTGAAAATCTTCAATTTGAGTTTTTCCTCAATGTTGAAATTCCTCAGTTGTTCAAATTCTTCAACTTTTCAAAATCTTCATTGTTTCCGTTGTTTTTCTTCATTGGTTATATATATATATATATATATATATATATATATATATATATATATATATGAGTTGCATTTTCTTCAAGTTGCATTTTCTGCTAAGTGAATGTGATCGGACCCTTCCTCATCTATGCTATACTCAACCCAATCTATTAACAAATTCTTCATGTGCGTTCTATTTGAAACTCGTTCAAAATCTTCACTGTGTCCTTGTCAGCTGAAGAAATTGCGGACGGAATTTAAAATTAATCTTATCCAAATTTTCGGTTTTACCGCTCAATCCGTTCCGGATCCCACGATAGACTTATCTATTCACACATGATCTAACACGATCTCCACTTCTCAGTATGTGGGTGACACATCTCAAGCGAAGGAGAAGGGTCAGGGGAACGTTCGTCCTAAATCCTCGGGCGAACAGTTTTTCACTGCGACTATAAATACCCCCTCTCCCCTTCCTCACTTCCTTTACTCCGCTCGACCGCTCTCTCTCTCTCTCTCTCTCTCGCTCGAGCTCCTCAAACCGTAGCGCCACCCCCACTCCATCGTCGCCGGTGAGGAAGAGCTTCACTGCCTCGACCTCGTCGCCGTCGTACTCGCGCCGACCGCGGAAATCTTCACTCTGCCGCCGCCGTAGCTGTCTTCCTCCGCCAAGATCTACACCGACGAACTTCACTGTTCTTCTTCACAGTTCGTCGTGTTCTTCATCAAGGGTAATTAAAAGTTACTTTTACTACCTCTTTTGATTCGAAATTTCACAACAAAATCTTCAAAGGTGTTTATTACTTCAAATCCACACACACAAAACTCCTCACTAGTCATCTGTTCTTGATTCGTTTCTCTAAGCATCGTTTTTCTTCAAGATTCCTCAATTGTGTGGATCTTCGATCTATACAACTCTGGAACCTAAGAAAAAGAACGCTTAGTGAAATTCTTCAAGGCTCATCTGGTCAAATTTCTCAAACTTGTTCTTTTTGAAAAACCTTCTGAGAACGCATATGACCTCTCCAAATTCCTCGCAACTATACTCTGTTCACAGGTACTCATGTCCGCTGCTGAATCACTAGGTTCTTATCAAATTAACTCATTTGCAGCATACCTTGAAGAAAAGTTGCATACTTCTTCAGAAAATTCGATTGTTCAAATTCCTCATCTGAAGAATATGGCTATTGGTAAGAAGCCGCAGAAAGGAGGAAAGAAGCCTGAGGTCCTGACTGCTTTTGAAATCCCTGAGGACCTCTATACTGACTATTGCACTCCTGATGAGGCTAAGTACAGAAAAGAAACTAAAACTCAGCGCAAGGTGCGCATACAGAAGATTGAACGGAGATGGGCAAGAGAATGGAGGGAGTACAGATATGTGACTCCAAAGTATATGAAGAAATTCACACTTAATCCTCCATGCCCAAGAGCTCCATTGCCACCTGGCCAAGAAGCTGACCCCACCAGCTTCAAGCGTGGTGAGGACTTTCCTGAAGAATGGGCCAAGCGCCAAGCTAAGTTGGCGAGACAAGCTAAAGAAGCAGTGAGGAAATTCAATGAAGACTCTGCTGCTGCTACTGCCACTGAGGCCTCTGTCAAGCCAAGAAAATCAATGGCAAAGAAGCCCGCTCACAAGACAAGTGCTTCACCAACTATGCCCTCACGGCCAAGTTCCTCAGCAATGCCCTCACGGCCAGAATCTTCAAAGCCCTCACAGCCAGTTCCAACAACTGCTCCTCCTCCAAAGTCCTCAGCTGCTCCGGCAAAGTCCTCAACACCTGTACATCTGGCCACGTGACAAAGGACAACATGCATCTCTATTACCTCTGGTGTCTCAGCAAGTTCCTCAGCTGCACCAAAATCTTCATCAGGCCCCATTCTGCTGAAGACTAAGGTAACGGCTGGTCGAGGTCCTCGGCCAAGTCCGAAGAAGAAACAGGTTGCTTTCCAAGTGCCATCTGACGATGAAGTTGATGATGATGAACTTGCAGAAATCATCAGAGACCGACAAGAAAGGGCCGCTAGAGCCAAAGGCAAAAAATGTGCCACTGCTATTGGATCCAAGGGCGATCCTTGATTACATTGATATCTGGAACAAGGATCCAAATACTCCTATGCCTGATTTCAATCTAACTCCTGGTCAAAGTCACATGCTGACCCATTTCATCACTGAAGAGAAATGGAAATTTGAGACGGCCTGGTAGATCAAGAAGACTCAGTTCAGAGAGGAGAAGTTCCTGAAGAATAACGTTGTCAATATGACAACTGATGAACTCCTCAAGATCCAAGTTGAAATCAAAACCCTCAGCAATGACTTCAATGCTTACTATGCTGATTGGCAAGGAGCCAAAGCCAGGTTTGTGAAACTGATTGAGAAATTCACAAATGTTGCAGCCCCATCGCAACAAGAAACTCCTCAAGATGAAGTGTCTGCTCAGCCAACTGAAGACCATGCCAGTACCGCTGATGACATTCAGGCTGCTGAAGAAAATACTAGTTCCAGGGCTGATGACTCCATCCCAGCCGCTGAAGAAATTTTCAGGGCATCCACTAGTGGTGCACCTGAAGAAACTGAAGAAGTCAGGGCAATTGCATCAGTTGCGCCTGAGGAAATTCAACCAGATCCCTCAGTTCCATCTGCGCCAACCCCAACTCCAATTCTTCCATGTGCATTCGATGTGAAGAAGACCAAGGCTGCAGAGCGAGCTGCAGTGAAGAAAAGGAAAGCATCTAGTGCTTCAGAATCTTCAGCTCCAAAGAAGATGAAGCCTCTGACAAACTCTATTGAAAATCCAATTGATGTTGTTCCGATTTCCATCGTGCCATCAAAGGACCTTGTTCCTTTTGATGAAGAATATGTGATCCCTAGCGGATCTAATGAAGAACCTCAATCTGCTGCTTCGTCAGAGCAGGCTGATGAAGAAATTGAAGTGGATACGATCCCTTCAACGCCAGTTGCTTCCTCGCCAATGCCTCAGTTCACAGCTGAAGAGGCTGGCGTTGAAGAAATTGAAGATGAAGACGTGGAGATTGGCTGCACAACGCCCGTGATGAATGATGACTTTTGGGAAAGTCAGCACTCCAATACTCCACTCTTCACGCCACTACAACAAATACCTTAGTCCCCTGCACCAACAATTCAAATGGGCTCTGAAGAAACTCATCCCACCTCGTCTGTGCATGAAGAAATTCCAGCCACTAGTGCTGATGAAACTGTTGTTGCTGATCCTCTGAACACGCAGACTGCAACTGAAGAGGAACCAGAAATTCCTCAGCCTAAAGAACCTGAGATTGCGATTCCTGAGGTTGTGATGCAACTCACTGACACTCCAGTGCCCAAGCCCAGGGATCCATTCTCAAAGAAGCAAAAGTTCATGGCTGAAGATTTCTTTAGCGAGCATGTGTTCTTCACTGACTACAACCCGTATGACTCTGCTCGCATAAGGAAGAGGCGTTTCTGGACTGCTAGTCAAGCCAATTTCTATTCCTCAGTACTGTTCGACAAAGATAAAGTCTTCGATCATGAACATATTCCTCATGTGGACATGGAGTCTCTGCCGTGCTTCGAGCCAGTACTCAGTGTTCTTCACGATGCTGGATTGATGAACTTCTGCACTGACATCTGTGACTGGAATGAAGAACTCATTCTTCAATTCTATGAAACGCTGCACATCACAGGAAACTCTGAAGATGTGAATTCATGGGTGCTGGACTGGATGTCTGAAAATACTCACTACAAGGCACCAGCAACTGAATTGCTTCGTGCCCTACCACTCAGTCCTCCCCTTAATGGTGCTCGTTGCGTCTACAATGAAACTGAACTTTCAAATCATTTCATGCAAGTGCTGATGAAGTCTTTGAAGCCAGGGCAGGCTCCTCGAACCAAATTCCTCGTAAAGGAATTACTATATGTGCCCCGGACTGTCTATCGCATTCTGACGAAGACAATGAGTCCAATCAAAGGCCACGACTCAAATGATGAACAGGTCGTTGGCATCATGAAGAACATGCTTTTCAATATCATTCATGGCGTTCCCGTCAACTTCCATGATTTCTTCATGAGGACTCTGGCGAATATTGCTATGTCACCATTTGAGCTGAAGCCTTATCACTAGTAGAAAAACACCTAATAGTCCCGGTTTGTAAGGGCCTTTAGTCCCGGTTCATGAACCGGGACTAATGGGTCATTACTAATACCTCCACCCATTAGTCCCGGTTCAAACATGAACCGGGACCAATGTTCCTCCACGTGGCCGTGTGCGCCGAGGCCAGTCAGGGGGGATTTTGGTGCCTGTTGGTGGCTCCAACCGGGACCAAAAGGCATCCACGCGTCAGCATTCCAGTGGCTGGGGTTTTTGTTATTTTTTTTGAAAGGAGGGGGGGGAGGGGTTGGGGGTTTTGGGGGGGTTAATTTAGGTGTTTCATATATTGTGTTAGCTAGCTAATTAATAGAGAGAAGTGTCCTCTCTTATGTCCGTGCTTGGTCGGCGCTACGTACTATATATACATAAGTGATCGGGAGAACCAATCAGTACAGAAGTTCGTCATGCATACCGAGAGAAGTGATCGATCGACCTCTCCTTCTCCGAGAGATTGGTCGAACAACAAGTTTTCGTATATCATGTATCTGACGCTACTGGCTACATACATGTACAATATGTATAAGATTTCTTAATTACAATCCCCTAGCAATTGAAATCAATTTCCACATGGTATTCTCCGGCTTTATTGATGACGTGGTCAAGAAAGAATCGCGCCATTTCCTCTTGAATTGCTTTCATGCGATCTGGTTCTAGGAGTTCATTCCGCATCTGCCATGTCTAATTTGAAGAAGGGGGTTAATTAATACATATATATGAATGAAACTCAACAGAAATGATGGTGTAATAAAATGGAATTGTGAATATTATTGCTTACGCACTTCATATTGTCTTTGAGAGTAGCCCCGCTTGTTTTTCAAAGTCGTGTTGTGGATGAACTCGCACACGTAGTATCCACAGAAATCATTCCCTTCTTCCTGCCACAAGCACTTTACGAGAAATAGAGGTCAATCAAACTGATAATGAAGCATTATAAATGGCATTGATGAAAGTATAGCTATAGAATCAACGGGAGATGCGCGCAACTAGCTAGCCAGTAGTACTTACTTTCGGGTATGTATATCGCAGCTCCTTCGCACTTGCCGTTGTAAGGAAAGAGTATGGTATCTTTGTTTTGATTTTTGATCAACGATTGTAGAATGTTGTCCTCGGCCTCTTTGATATCCTTTTCAACCAGAAATTCATCTATGATATTTGTGTTAATGAACCCAATATCATAAATTTCTTGTTTTTTGCACTCAACGATCTTCAATCTGCATAATATATTGAGGATAATTAATTATAAATACATGAAATGAAAGAGCCGAACTATATATAGAGACTTAATGACAGAAATAGTACTTACAGACAGTAGTAAAAGACCATTAGTTTATCGAGTGCCTTTTGATTGAAGAACGCGAAGAACTCATCAAATGGAACAGTCAACAGATCATTTGTAACGAGGTCGTGCTCCTCTTTAATATGCAGATACAAAGCATTCGTACCCTCAGACGTTCTGCAGGTTTCCATGTACCAATTATGGAATCTTCGCATCATTGTTGTCAGAGATTTTTCATCTTTGACGAGAGGCTTCCTGTACTCGTATCTGTGTTCGTCCACCTCCAAGAAATCAGGAAGTGCATCGTCAGGCAGGTAATCTTCAAGATTTCCATAACCGGCCACCGTCCCCGGAGCATTAGACACATTGAGCGGGGGGCACGATTGCTGTGCTTGTTTGACCTTTTAGCACTGACAGTAGTTCCCGACCGCTGGGCTTGGAGATATGTTTGTTCAGTAATGCGCTCATAGTTGGTTCTCGGCGGAGACTTTGGTGGTTTCCTCAGGGCATCGATAGTGCACTTTGCTTTCACCGGATCTACCTTCTCCTCCGGAGGTGGATGTCTCTTTGCTTTCACCCCTTCAAAGAACTCCTTCACGTGGGTCTGCACAATCGTATCGTTTTCCTCCTCGGACCTCTCGTACGGTAACTTCTCTAGAGGCTTGAGAGATGGACCGTATTTGTATTGCCTCCCGCCTCTGGTTGTGCTGCTAGACGCCGGAGCAGACGGAGCGGCTGCGGCGTCTGTCTTCTTTCGTGCTTGCTTACGAGGCGGAGGAGAAGGAGTAAGAAGCGCCGGAGCAGCCGGGGCAGCGGCGGGTCTCTTCCGCCCTTCCTGGCGAGGCAGAGAAGGAGGAGGCTGCTGGCTGCTCGGGAGCGCCGGCGCAGGTGGAGAAGGAGGCAGAGTGCCGCCACGCGTGCCCTGATCGTCACTCGCCGGAGGACGAGGCGGTGGAGGAGGCGAAGTGCCCTGACTCGCCGGAGGAGGAGGAGGAGGCGGAGGCGTCCAGTTTAGAAGGTTGATGAGCTCCTTCTGCCATAGGCATGGAGTCTTCAGAGCACAACCCAGCCTAGTCTCCCCTTCACCGGTAGGGTGCTCAAGCGGGAGGTCCTCAAATCCCTCCGTTATTTCATCTACCATCACCTTAGCATATCCTTCTGGAATCGGCTAGCAGTGATAAGTTGTGCCGGGTCCACTAGTATAAACTTGGCCAACAGCCGCCTTGACCTTCAAATTCATCCATCGCGCCATAATGTGGTAATTTTGAGACTCCGTGATACCATCCACGGGATAGCTGGAAGGAGCCGTCAAGACATGCTCTGGCTGAAGCAGGGTGGAAGCTACGCTGCTTCTCCGCTGAGATGGCGGGGTAGCTTCGGGGGAAGCTTCGGCAGGTCATTTGCTGCGATCTGCTGCTTCTCGTTCCTCTTCTCGATCCTCTAGCCCCATTACCCTTTCGTGCAGCGCCTGCAGTTGGTCCTGCTCCAGTTTCTTCCTCCTCTTGTGGGTTTTGTAACCCCCTGCGTCCGGAAAACCAACCTTCCACGGAATGGAGCCTGGCGTGCCTTGTGTCCGTCCAGGGTGCTCAGGATTCCCAAGGGCCATTGTGAGCTTGTCCTTCTCCCTGTTTGGAAGGAACGTCCCTCGCTGCGCTGCATCGATATAGTGTCGAAGGTTCTTGACTGGTATTTCCAATTGCTCGTCCGTCCACTGGCACAACCCTATTACAGGGTCCAAGGTTCCGCCAGCCCCGAAGAACCAAGTCCGGCAACGGTCTGGCCAGTACATTATCTCTGATTCGATCCCTTTTTCAAGCAGATCATGCTCAGCCTTGGACCACTTAGGCTGGGATTTGAGGTAGCCACTCCCCGTGCCATGGTGAAGCTTCTTCTTCGCTGCATTTTTCTTGTTTGTCTCCGACATCTTCTTACTCTTTTCCAATGTCTTGTGGGCCACAAATGCGGGCCACTGATCTTTGATCTTCTCATATTTGCCGACGAATTCTGGTGTCTTTTTTTTCGACAAACTGGTTCAGCTCTTTCCTCCACCTCCTCATTAGGGTTGCCATCTTCTTTAGAGCACAAGACTTGATTAATTGCTCTTTAACTGGATTCTCCGGATCCTCCTCTGGCGGTAGGGTGAAATTTGCCTTCAGCTCAGTCCAAAGATATTCTTTCTGCATATCATTGACATAAGACACCTCAGGGTCTTCCTCCTTAGGCTTATACCATTGCTGGATGCTGATCGGGATCTTCTCCCTAACAAGAACCCCGCACTGAGCAGAAAATGCCTTCCTTGTCCGGATGGGTTCAATCGGTTCGCCGTCGGGCGCGATTTCTATGATCTCAAACTTTTCATCCGAGCTCAACTTTTTCTTCGGGCCTCGTCTCCTTACCGAAGTTGTGCTCGATCCGGAGGGCTAGAAATTATAAGGAAGAAAGACGAGAGTAATTAATATGTGTGCATATACCAAAACAATGGAAGCATCAATTAACTAGTCAGCACATGCTTAACTAATATATATATATACGTGGCCGGGCTTGGTTCGGTCACCGGAGCAGTCAGCACGGTCTCCTTCTTGTACCTCCATTGTGTCACCGGAGCCATCATGAACATAGTCCTCTTCTTGTACCGGCATTAATGGGCCCAAGCCATCATGAACATAGCCCTCTTCTTCACCCAGTTCTTCCAGCTGAGCAACGGTGTCGAGGAGAAATGACGCAACTTCATCCCTTCCATTTGCGATTATGTCCCCCAATATCGCTTCTGTTTCTTCGACTCGGGAGTGCTCCATAGTTTTTGCAAATATTTACAACATGCCAATTATTATTCAAACATGGTACAGATGGATATATATATATATATATATATATATATATATATATATATATATATTAGTGGCAAACGTAGAACTAGCTAGCTAATCAGAATAAGGAATCATGTTAGTGGCCTCGACGCTGCTTCTCTAGGGTTTGAGGTCGCCTCGACACAACAACGCTTCAAGGGTTTGGGGTGGCCTCAACGACAACGCTCTTTTAACTTGGTAAATTTGGGTGGCCTCGAGAGAGTTAATTTGTCCGGTAGGGGCGCGGCGGGAGGGGGTAGGAGACCAACATCGTTTTCTCTCTAGGGTTTGGGTGTCCTCGAGATTTTTGGTCGAGCGAGAGGGCCGAGGGGGGTGCTGCTGCCGTTGTATAAGTTATCACGGCCGAGAGGGGGTATATATATCGACCGCCCCTCATGTCGAAGTTATCTCGAGGGGGTTATATCGACAACGACGTGACAACGACGAGAAAGGAAAATAATTAAGGAAAAGGAAGCAAAGAGGAAGAAGGAAGAAGGAAGAAGAAGAAGAAAAAAAAAAGAGGAGAAGAAGAAAGGAATAGAGGAGAAGAAGAAAAAATAGATTTTTTTCTATTTTTCTTCTTCTCCTCTATTCCTTTCTTCTTCTCCTCTTCTTTTTCTTTTTTTTCCTCTTCTTATTTATTTCTCCTCTTCTTCCTCTTCTTATTTTCCTTTTTCCTCTCATTCTCTTTCTTCTTCTTTCTTCCTTCTTCCTTCTTCCTCTTTTCTTCCTTTTCCTTATTTTACTTTCTCCTCTACACTAACCTAAAATGCACTAACCTAAAATCGATATCTACTAACAACCTAAATAAAAAATTAATACATATATGAAAAAACATATATAAACAAAAAAATGCTATGAACATTATATTCATACATACATATATAGCCACATCCATTCATCATATATATACCTACCACATACATATATACATTATATATATGAAAAAAATGCAATGAAAAAAAATACACTTATGAAAAAAATACTATGAACATGTACACACATATATATACACAAAAAAATGCAAAAAATTGCTATGGAAATTGCAGGGGCGGCGGGGCGGCGCGCGGCGGCCGCGTAGGGCAGGGGCGGCGCGCGGCGGCCGCGCAGGGCAGG
>NC_041386.1:688325437-688337262 GCF_002162155.2 Triticum dicoccoides
GTTTTTGCTTTTAGTTTTAGGAAAATTATAAACTTTCTGTTACTGCCATTAGTTTTCAAATTTGAAAACACTTTTTTTCTTTTTTTTTCTTTCTTGCTTTATTTATTTTATTTTGTTTCTACTTACAACAAAATACTTATTGTTGCTATTTTTAATTATTACGTGGGCCGAACCATAAGACATTAAAGCATTTCAAATGAACTCTGAAAAAGTTGAAAGTTGGCATGGTATCATAAATTGACCCACATAGCATGTGCATGTACAAAATGGACAATGGTATCATACTCGTCAGTTACAAAGTTGGCATGGTATCATCATAATATGTGTCCTTTCCCCTCTCGGTTGTTGCATCAAAGCGGACACCGCTGTTTTGGTTGGTGCTCTTTTGATCTTGGTCAATCATGTAAAATGTATTCCCGTTTATCTCGTATCCTTTCCAAATCAATACAGTCAAAGATGGTCCCCTGGACAACAAGTACAGCTCATCACAAACAGTGTTGTCACCTCTGATACGTGCTTCCAACCAACTGCTGAAAGGCCTGATGTGTTCACATGTAATCCAGTCGTCGCACTGCTCCGGGTGTTTGGAGCGCATACTGTTCTTGTGTTCATCGACATACGGGGTCACCAAGGTAGAGTTCTGTAGAACTGTGTAGTGTGCTTGAGACCAAGAATATCCGTCCCTGCATATTATTGAGTCCCTTCCAAGCGTGCCTTTTCCAGTCAGTCTCCCCTCATACCGCGATTTAGGGAGACCTATCTTCTTAAGGCCAGGAATGAAGTCAACACAAAACCCGATGACATCCTTTGTTTGATGGCCCATGGAGATGCTTCCTTCTGGCCTAGAGCGGTTACGGACATATTTCTTTAGGACTCCCATGAACCTCTCAAAGGGGTACATATTGTGTAGAAATACGGGGCCCAAAATGACAATCTCGTCAACTAGATGAACTAGGACATGCGTCATGATATTGAAGAAGGATGGTGGGAACACCAGCTCGAAACTGACAAGACATTGCACCACATCACTCCTTAGCCTTGGTATGATTTCTGGATCGATCACCTTCTGAGATATTGCATTGAGGAATGCACATAGCTTCACAATGGCTAATCGGATGTTTTCCGGTAGAAGCCCCCTCAATGCAACCGGAAGCAGTTGCGTCATAATCACGTGGCAGTCATGAGACTTTAGGTTCTGAAACTTTTTCTCTGCCATATTTATTATTCCTTTTATATTAGACGAGAAGCCAGTCGGGACCTTCATAGTAAGCAGGCATTCAAAGAAGATTTCCTTCTCTTCTTTGGTAAGAGCATAGCTGGCAAGACCTTCATACTGCTTTGGAGGCATGCCGTCTTTTTCATGCAAACGTTGTAGGTCCTCCCGTGCCTCAGCTGTATTATTTGTCTTCCCATACACGCCCAAGAAGCCTAGCAGGTTCACGCAAAGGTTCTTCGTCACGTGCATCACTTCGATCAAAGAGCGGACCTCTAGGTCTTTCCAGTAGGGTAGGTCCCAAAATATAGATTTCATTCTTCCACATGGGTGCGTGTCCCCCAGCGTCACTCGGAACAGCTAGTCCGCCAGGACCCTTTCCAAAGATTACGTGTAAATCATTGACCATAGCAAGTACGTGATCACCGGTACGCATGGCGGGCTTCTTTCGGTGATCTGCTTCGCCTGTGAAATGCTTGCCTTTCTTTCGACATTGATGGTTGGTCGGAAGAAATCGACGATGGCCCAGGTACACATTCTTCCTGCAGCTTGCCAGGTATATACTGTCGGTGTCAAGTAAACAGTGCGTGCATGCGTGGTATCCCTTGTTTGTCTGTCCTGAAAGGTTACTGAGAGCGGGCCAATCGTTGATGGTCACGAACAGGAACGCCTTTAGGTTAAATTCCTCCTGTTTGTGCTCATACCACGTACGTACATCGTTTCCATTCCACAGCTGTAAAAGTTCTTCAACTAATGGCCTTAGGTACACATCAATGTTGTTCCCGGGTTGCTTAGGGCCTTGGATGAGAACTGGCATCATAATGAACTTCCGCTTCATGCACATCCAAGGAGGAAGGTTATACATACATAGAGTCACGGGCCAAGTGCTGTGATTGCTGCTCTGCTCACCGAAAGGATTAATGCCATCCGCGCTTAAAGCAAACCATACGTTCCTTGGCTCACTTGCAAACTCATCCCAGTACTTTCTCTCAATTTTTACCACTGCGACCCGTCAGCGGGTGGTCTTAACTTCCCGTCTTTCTTACGGTCCTCACTGTGCCATCGCATCAACTTGGCATGCTCTCTGTTTCTGAACAGACGTTTCAACCGTGGTATTATAGGAGCATACCACATCACCTTTACAGGAACCCTCTTCCTGGGGGGCTCGCCGTCAACATCACCAGGGTCATCTCGTCTGATCTTATACCGTAATGCACCGCATACCGGGCATGCGTTCAGATCCTTGTACGCATCGCGGAAGAGGATGCAGTCATTAGGGCATGCATGTATCTTATGCACCTCCAATCCTAGAGGGCATACGACCTTCTTTGTTGCGTATGTACTGTCAGGCACAACATTCTCTGCCTTCCACTGCAGCAATTCCAGTACGGTAGCGAGCTTTGTGTTGCCATCTTCGCAATTGGGGTACAACCCTTTTTTGTGGTCTTCTAACATGCGATCGAACTTCAGCTTCTCCTTTTGACTTTCGCATTGTGTCCTTGCATCGACAATGACCCGGCAGAGATCATCATCATCGGGCACATCGTCTGGTTCCTCTTGATCTTCACCAGCTTCGCCCGTTGCAGCATCATCGTGCACATCGTCTGGTTCCTCTTGATGTTCAGTAGCATCACCGTATTCAGGGGGCACATAGTTATCATCGTACTCTTCTTCTTCGCCGTCTTCCATCATAACCCCTATTTCTCCGTGCCTCGTCCAAACATTATAGTGTGGCATGAAACCCTTGTAAAGCAGGTCGGTGTGGAGGATTTTCCGGTCAGAGTAAGACTTCATATTCCCACATATAGGGCATGGACAACACATAAAACCATTCTGCTTGTTTGCCTCAGCCACTTCGAGAAAATTATGCACGCCCTTAATGTACTCGGAGGTGTGTCTTGAACCGTACATCCATTGCCGGTTCATCTGCGTGCATTATATATAATTAAGTGTGTCAAAAATAATTACAGAACATCATGAATAGATAATTAAGTGACCAAATTAATAGAAGTTCATCATCACATTAAAACCAAAGTACATACATAGTTCTCATCTAACAACATAAAGCTCTGCAGAGCATCTAAATTAATTAAACCATACACTAAAACTATGTAAAACATTTCAATGCGAAAACAAATGCGATCATAATCGCAACCAATGTAACAACTGATCCAACGACATAATGATACCAAGCCTCGGTTTGAATGGCATATTTTCTAATCTTTCTAATCTTCAAGCGCATTGCATCCATCTTGATCTTGTGATCATCGACGACATCCGCAACATGCAACTCCAATATCATCTTCTCCTCCTCAATTTTTCTAATTTTTTCCTTCAACAAATTGTTTTCTTCTTCAACTAAATTTAACCTCTCGACAATAGGGTCGGTTGGAATTTCCGGTTCAACAACCTCCTAGATAAATAAAATCTATGTCATGTCGGTCGGCATAATTCTCATACAATAAATGAACCAATAGTTATGAAAAGATAATATATACCACATCCGAGTCATAGACAGGACGAGGGCCGATGGGGGAGGATACCAAAACCATCACAATATATAAGATGCAATAATAAAAGTAAGAAAATTATAGAAGTATCTATATAAATATACAAGTAAGATTTTTTTTTCTTTCAGAAAGAAGATAAGAACAAGAGGCTCACCATGGTGGTGCCGGCGACGAGATCGGCGCGGGCGATCGACGGCGGTGAAGACGGGGACGGGACGTGACGGACCGCTAAACCTAGACAAATATTGATGAAAATGGACCTTGGAGGTCGAGCTTGGAGAGGAGAAAGCTTAAGTAGTGTGGCTCGGGCATTCCATCGAACACCGGTGTGCATAGGAGGTGAGCTAGAGCACCACAAAGCTCTCCCCTCGCCGGCCACGAAAAACAGAGCAGTGGGAGTGCTCTGCTCGCGGGGTAGATATAGGCAACTAATTGGTCCCGGTTCGTGCCACGAACCGGGACTAAAGGGAAGCCTTTGGTCCCGGTTCAAGCCTCCAACCGGGACCAATGGTGGTGGGCCAGGAGCGATGCGCATTGGTCCTGGTTCGTCCCACCAACCGGAACCAATAGGTCCAGCCGAACCGGGACCAATGGCCCACGTGGCCCGGCGGGCCCCCGGGGCTCACGAACCGGGTCCAATGCCCCCATTGGTCCCGGTTCTGGATTGAACCGGGACTAATGGGCTGACCCGGCCTGGACCATTGCCCCCTTTTCTACTAGTGTATGCACCATGGATTATGAGATTCATCAGGACAAGGGCTTCACTAAATTACAAAGCTGACACTTTGAACCATGGCAGCTACTTGCCTCCGATTGAAGTCCTCAAACGGACATATTCCTCAGCTGATGACAAAGGCAAGGGAACTGCTGTGATAGATGAAGGCATTCGTCCATTGGATGGTCAATTTCGCAAGGCTGCATCCTACTCCACCAGTGATGACTCTGCCACACATGACTCTGCCGCCAAGCAAAATCCTCAAGCCACAGCTCCCAAGGTGATGACTGATCGTGAGTTACTCCTCAGTCTTCATCAGAAGGTTGATCGCAATCACAAATGGGTCAAGCGTCAGTTTGGTTCAATTCTTCACAACATGACATGAACACACAATACAGTGAAGAAAAACTAATACTACCTCCATGAAACCTTCAACCGTACCTGGGTTGTTCTATCACATGTCTACAGCGCTGCAGATCTGAAGAATATGGGTCTCAAGGAAGAATTTGACTGGTCTGCACCTCCACCGAAGAAATTCAAGAAGGTCAAGGTTCCTTCCTTGGTGGCCAGCTCCTATTCTTCATCACGCAACGCTGATGAAAATGAAGATTTGGACGACACTGCGGCAGGCCCTACTATGACTATCTACCCCAACGCTGGCGCTCCTCCATCAACTTGATATTCTTCAGGGGCGTTAGTCCTCAGTTTCGAACCTTTTGGTCATTCAATGACAAAGGGGGGAAATTTGAGTTAGTCTTCAAGCGGGTCTATTATATGGGCGTTGTTTTTGCTAAGTTACAACTCTCGTTCTTCTAAAACTTTATTGGATCGAGTTGTAATCTTAAACCCGATGGTGCCCTGATACTTTTGATGCACTGTGCTTTGATATTCTTGATACGTTATTCTGCATGCTTGTTCCTCATTAATATTATTGCACGCATGCTGAATTTCATCAGGCACCATATTTCATCATGCATTTCAAATTCTTCATATTATATGTTAAATGCGTGTATGAATTACAAGATATAGGGGGAGATCTCCATGATTCAACTCTTCAAGTCTGCATTGCTTCAAAAGCAAATTCCTCACTATGCACATCTTCAGGGGGAGTTCTTCTATATCTTGCAATCAAATTCCTCAATATCAGTACTTACACTTCATATGTCTATCCCCGTTGAAAACTTAACCTATATTGTCATCAATCACCAAAAAGGGGGAGATTGTAAGTGCATCTAGTGCCCCTTAGTGATTTTGGTGTATTGAATACTTATAGGTTAAGGGACTAATGTGTTTGTGAGTGTAAACAGGTCTATAAGTCTATGAGGAGTTTGATATTTACAGAGAAAGTCGACCCCTAAAAATGAATATCTTCGACTGAAGATTTTGATATTCCTGAAGACTTTCATGAAGACTTTGAAAGTGAAGAAATTGGTGTATCCGTGAAGACTTGATATTCATGCGAGAAATATGAAGCTTGAAGACTTTCGTTTTCATAGTTTTGTTTTTCTCTTTCTTGAGTCATAGGAAACACCGTACTCTTAAAGGGGGTCGAGGAAATACTAAGTAAAAATTTCCATGTGATGCTCAACTCAAAATCCTACACCTACCAAACCCTTCGAGTGAAGCCTTTGGAAATATCATACAGTTCAGTCAATTTCTTCAGTGACAGAGACGATGTTCTTTTGATCGCTGAGGAATTTGTTCTGACTGAGGAGTTAGGGATTCGCCAGTGCGGATTGCCTACACAGTGAGGAACATGATAGCCCTGAGGAATTTGATAGTCAAATTTCCGACCGTTGCTGTGCTGCGCGCCAGCTGTCCCAAAACATCTTATCCACCTAATGGTCATATCAGACAATGGCATTTATGTCTTATCATCTCGGTCTTCTCTCTAGGCTATAAATAGCCGCCCCCTACAACCACTAGCTGGTTGGCTGCTCCGAGAGAAACTGACACTTGTCTTTTGAGAGCAACCCATCCTCCGAGGACTTTGAGCGAAAATCATCGAGTGAGGAAAAACCCAAACCCATACACCTAAAAACCCCAAAGTGATTGAGCATCACTGAAGGGATTGATCCTGCGTGGATCCGACGCTTGTTACCTTTGAAGACTGTGCTTCTTCCAGACGGTTAGGCGTCATGGTCTAGAGCATCCGAGTCTGTGAAGGTTTGGAAGTCGCCTGAAGTCTTACCACGAGTGATTGGACGAGGTCTGCTTGACCTTAGTTCAAGGAGAATACGGTGAGGACTTGGTGTCTTGAGCTGCGTGCTCAGTGACTGGGTGTCTGGGACTGTGTGTCCTCGAGTTGAAATACTCAGCCGCTCCAACCAGACGTACAACTGAGACAACATTTGGAACTGGTCTACCAAATCATTGTCTTCACCAACCTTACTAGTTCTATTTCCTCAACTATTTCATTTCCTCATTACTGTGTTGAGTGATTGTTCATATCTGTGTTTGAAGACTTTGACTGAAGACTTTCTCAATTTTCTCAGTTCAATTTCTTCAGTCTGTTTGTCTTCATCTTGTGTTATCCTGTGTTTACGCTTCCTGTACTCTGTGTTTGTCTTCATTTTATCATGATGACTATGTTTGTATCCTGTTATGCTTACTTCTGAATACTTATTTCGCTGCTAGTAGTTTTTCGCTAAGGAATTTCCTCACCGGCAAATTCCTCAGTGAAGAATTCATAAAAATCGCCTATTCAGCCCCCCTCTAGTCGATATAACGCACTTTCACGGGCTCGCCGCGGCTTATTGCCCAACACTCCTTACTTGCACATGCATTTGGCAGATGGTTGCTCGTGGATGTTATTCATGTAAAGATGTCCAGTAGACAGCTATTATTGCACTTCACATGAAGGCAGTTCATTCAGGATGCGGCTCCCATGATGTGGCGTTAGCCCACTAGGGAAAATATACAATGCACTGGTGCTTGTGGTTCTACACATGAATGCAGTTCATTCATGACGAGGCACCCCTGACGTTCCGTTAGCACACCTGGGGAAATGTGGAAAAAAAACTTGAGCACATTCATACAACATCAATGATTGTTGTCACAACATTTCAAACCAAAATTCAAACTATTGCTCAAGTTACAAAAATGACAAATTTAACACTGAAATAGTATGTAATATAAGTTGGGCATTAGATTTGGCCCATTGCCTCATTGACGTCAAATTTTTCATTTTTAGCAATGCTTCGAATTTTGATTTAAAATTTTGAGAGAACAAACATTGAATGTGCTAAACTTTTTTCCATTTTTTGAAACCTTATAAAATGTGCTAGGAGGTCCGGTTCACCGGTACACCACAAGCACCGGTGCACCGGATACACTCCCTAGCGCACTGATATGTGGACCATGCATCCGTACACGGTACACGCCAGTGGCCGCACATCATGGTGCAGTACGTCAGGGGATCCAGCTCCGTTCATTCATTGCCTTCCTTTAGAGCATGATGTAAATGTCTGCATGTTTGAGATGAGTCTCAATAGTGTCTCAAAATAAGTGTCGCTGATTTAGTAAAACTTCAGTTGGGATATTCTCAGAAAATGTAAATAGTTTCATTACTGGACTATTTTCCGAATTGTCGATCATTTTTTTTCTTCAGACACGTGACGAATATGTTCGGTTGATCAAAAAACACGACTCTACTCCCTCGCATTTTTTTCTTGTGTGATCTCCTGTGATTTGTTTTCATTAGCCAAATCAACCCTCTCTTGAATCTAAACAAGCACCCTGTGATTTGTCTACGATGGCACGCGTGGCCTTTCCCATAACCAACTCCGTCTATAGATTGAGGTGCCGGCCGTGGGTAGCCGTAGCGCATGAGTTTTCACTCAAAATCGGCATGTTTGTCCATGCAAGGTGTGTCAGCGTCTCGGTTGGATTTACTCTATGGCGTGATGACCCTCGTGCGTAGTAAGCAACCGACAGACATGGCGGATTGACGTCTTGGCAATGCCATGTCACCTGTTCCAATCCTTAGACAAGAGGTTGAGCCCAAGGTTTTGGTTACCAGTCGAAATTTCAAGATTTCCCATGGTTACCACGTATTTCCGTGCCCCTCGGTAAATCGTCATACCGAGCAAAAAATACCATTTTTTTGAAATTTTTGAATTTAAACACTCGATTTACAGTAAGGTATGTAGGGTCTAATTAATGCAATGAAAGTTGGTTATGGCATGTTGGTAGCAACCTAGTTCCTGTTTTGAGAGGTCTCTGGTTTGAATATTCGTTCATTTTCTTATTTGAATTCAAAATTCAACTATAAAATTCGCTCGAAATATTCTCGGTATTTGTCGGTATTTCTCGGTAACCATGGTAACCACATTTATCAGCCCCCCTCGGTAAAATTACCTCATTCGGTAACCAAAACCTTGGTTGAGCCTCGACTCTGGAATCTAGCTACCTGGTTTCACTTTATTTAGTTGGAACTACTTGTTGATCCTTGTACGATGAGTTATCAGGTGGTGTGCTACACTTCAATCCTGCCTACAAATTGATGTCCTGATCAGCAGTGTGGACAAAAATCGTAGCACAGCAGAGCAGTCCAGGCAAACGCAGCTGCTGTGACACTCACACACACAGGGAGAGGAGAGATGGCTCGTGCTCCTCCGCTAGCAGCAGTGGTAGTGGCGGTGGCTGTGGTAGTGGCCAGCTCGCTTGGGCATGGGGCTTCTGCGGCCGAGCCTCCGGTGGCACGTGGCCTGTCGTTCGACTTCTACCGGCGGACCTGCCGGCGGGCGGAGTCCATCGTGCGGGGCTTCGTCCAGGACGCCGTTCGCAAGGACATCGGACTCGCCGCGGGCCTCCTCCGCCTCCACTTCCACGACTGCTTCGTGCAGGGCTGCGACGCCTCCGTGCTCCTCGACGGCTCGGCCACGGGGCCGGGAGAGCAGCAGGCGCCGCCCAACCTCACGCTCCGCCCATCTGCCTTCAAGGCCGTCAACGACGTCCGGGACCAGCTGGAGCGCGAGTGCCACGGCGCCGTCGTCTCCTGTGCCGACATCCTCGCGCTCGCCGCCCGCGACTCCGTGGTCGTCTCTGGAGGGCCCGACTACCACGTGCCGCTCGGCCGCCGCGACAGCCGCCGCTTCGCCTCACGGCAGGACGTGCTGTCTGACCTGCCGGCGCCCTCCTCGAACGTGCCGTCGCTGCTCGCCCTGCTCCGGCCCCTCGGCCTCGACGCCACCGACCTCGTCACAATCTCCGGCGGCCACACCATCGGGCAGGCGCACTGCTCCTCCTTCGAGGACCGCCTCTTCCCGCGCCCCGACCCCACCATCAACCCCCCCTTCCTCGCCAGACTGAAGGGGACGTGCCCTGCCAAGGGCACCGACCGCCGCACCGTGCTGGACGTGCGCACGCCCAACGTGTTCGACAACCAGTACTATGTCGACCTGGTGAACCGGGAGGGGCTCTTCGTCTCCGATCAGGACCTCTTCACCAACGACATCACCCGGCCCATCGTCGAGCGTTTTGCGCGGAGCCAGCGAGACTTCTTCGAGCAGTTCGGCGTGTCCATGGGCAAGATGGGCCAGATGAGGGTGCGCACCAGCGACCTGGGAGAGGTCCGACGGAACTGCTCCGCCCGCAACCCCGGCCCCGCCGCCGCCGACGAGCTCCAGTGGCCGTCCCTTGTGCAGACCATCGTCGATGCAGCCGCAGAAAGGCTTGGCTAGCTTGTAAGCATCTTGACAAGTGGACTAGTAGCTGTTGATCATGTCGAAATAATAAAAGTGACCAAACTTGATATCATTTTCAGGGTACCAAATTTTTCTTCATAGAACGGAGAGTGCCTCATTGATATTCCTATGAGATAGCTAGCTTGAAGAAATACGATGAAGAAAATCTGTAGTCTAATTCGTTAAAAATAACCAATACTCAAAAAAGTTTGGTTGCTATGATGATGCTGATAAAGGAAGTATGTAACTGAATGAAGGAACATCAAGAAACACCTGATTGCGAGCAAACCAGTCAAGTTTCGTTGTCGTCTAGAGGGTCCAGCTTTATCATTGTCTAGATGGTAGCACGGGCTATCTTCAGCCAATTTAGATGACGAACTAATAATAAGCTAAGTGTGTAGGCATCGTAGCTTGTTCTTTATCGCCGGATGTGGCACTTTTTACTTCTATATCGCCGGATCTGGCCCTTTTGCCGAAAAAGGCTTTCGTCCCGCTTTATATATAAAGCACAGATCAACCACAGCCCAAGTACAAACACACCCCGCAACAACACACACACACACCCAAGGCGGGATACATAGGCGCTGAGCGCAGCAACACCACCCCTAACACTACAAGAGCAATCGAGGACCTCCACCGTGAACACGCCACCGTGAAGAGATGAAGCCGCATATGACGATCCGTAAGCTCCAAGGCGGCGCCTCCAAGAAGGTTACGACGCTATCGCGCTGCCACCGCCTGACCCGGGGGTCAGAGTTTCCCCTGGAGCGACACGATGACCGGTGAGAGCCGCGACGACGCCTTCAAGAAGGTAACGCGCTACGCCGCCGCCGGTCCGTCCGAGGATAGAACAGGTTTTCACCCCGACAAACACTCACCGCCACCGAACGCCACACCCCTGCCACCATGCCGCCCACACGGCCATGGTCACCGGGCAGCACCAAGCCACGGGCTCTGCCCATGAGCACCGCGCTACCACCACCAAGGCCGCCGCCCTGGTAGCCAAGACCTTGACACCACCGCACCCGAGACCCGTTGCTACCCCAACCAAAGAGACGAGTGGAAAGGTCGCTCCTTTACACACCCCTGGACGGCCCCCGGCGCCGAGACCCAAAGGGCCGGCCCAAAAATGGCCTCCATCACCCGTCCTGCTGCACCGGGTGCAAGACAAGCTCGGTCCTGCTGCCGGGCGCGAGACGAGGTCGGTCCTGCTGCCGGGCGCGAGACGAGCTCGGTCCTGCTGTCGGGCGCGAGACGAACTCGGTCTCGCAGCCACGGGCGCGAGACGAGCAATGGACCGCAACCGGGAGCAGTCCAGCCCTATGACGAGGGTAGAGCCCCGACGACGAGGGGAGGAATCGAAGGTCGAAAAAGGCCGCTCACCGACGGCCGGCGCCGGAGGAGACCAGCCGCCGCTGTGAAACGATCCAGACCACCACCAGGAGCTACCACCACGCCGCGGCAGCCCACATCCACGCCGAGACCCCGAGGAGCAGCCCCGAGCCGCTTTGCAGCGGCTGCGACACGCCGACGGAGACGCAGCCCACCCCTCGGCCATGGACGCCCGGCGCCCCGCCACCACCTAAGCCAGGTCGCAGCCGCCACCCACACGACTGCCGCCGCCACCACCCGGATCTGGACAGGGGCACCCAGATCCGACGCCAGCAAGGCCCCCGCCCCCGGAACCCCAAGAGCCGTCG
>NC_041386.1:688337460-688339195 GCF_002162155.2 Triticum dicoccoides
GAGCCCGAGGACGGCCGACGACCGCCGCCGACGACGCAGAAGGCCGTGCACCGCGACGCAAGCCTCCGGTTCGCGGGAAGAAGACGCCCCGCCGCCGCCTACGCCGCGCGGCCTTTGGCCGGCGACGCGACCGGTGGCGGCGAGGGGAGGGAGGCTGGGGAGGGGGGCTGGGGAGCGGCGTCGCTAGGGTTGGCTCCCAGAGTCGCCCGCGGGAGCGGGCAGTATCTGATGTGGCACTTTTCAGATTTATTTTTTTGACATTTGCTCAGATTATGAGCTTCTTTGGACCTTAAGACTTTGTTGCATTTTTATTTAATAATATATGGCTGCATGCATCGATTGATGCAGAGGTCGGGGTTCATCCTCGTTTTCAAAAAGAAAAAACTTCATCCAATACATCCACAATAAGATGAAACCCCTTGAAGCAACTGACATTATTATTTTTCGGAACACATCCACACCTTCAACACACAAGCAGTTTTAACATGGTTTCTCCTACCTCCGGCTTTAAAATGAGAGTAAGGCTATATAATATATCTGAGCCGTTGTGTTTATCAAGTACTGGGTCTGAGTAAGTCATACCTTCTTACCTCCCATATGAAAAAAGGAGGTAGTGAGAATTATTTTTCTAGAATACACACGAGTGTGTGTATCGTGTATTAAACAAAAATGGGTGTATTAAAGAAAAAGGGGTGAGAAAGCCATCCACGGTCTGAGTAACTCATACCTTCTTACCTCCTATATGAAAAAAGGAGGTAGTGAGAATTATTTTTCTAGAATACACACGAGTGTGTGTATCGTGTATTAAAGAAAAAGGGGTGAGAAACCCATCCACTGTGAGTTGTGACAAAGGTTCACAGAACTCAGTCCACCTAGTAGCTAATATACAAATTATCTAACAACTCACTAACTCCCACCTCGACATCGCTCCAAGGAAATAGTAGCTAATATACAAATTATCTAACAACTCACTAACTCCCACCTTGACATCGCTCCAAGGAAAGCATCTAAGTTACAACAAAGTCTACCAGCTCTCAACCAGTCCCAAGTTTCTTGCACAATTGTATGCAGAAGAAGAGCTTTTGATGACGCCGCGTGATACAAAACGTTCGCATTACTTATACTTTGTATTGAAAAATGAAGAGAAGGGAGAAAGGAAAAATCTTTCGCAACATCGGCGGTTTTTCTGGCTTGTCTTTGCGGCATTGTCTTTGACACTTTGCACGACGCGTAACAAAATGGAGATTGACAAGGTTTTTCCGAAGAAGGAGTCTGACTCATTCAAATTCCTTGCTTCTCTGCAGCACTTGCACTCGCTCTTGAGGCAGCATGATCACGATCGCCTCGGCCTCATGATGGATGCACTTCTGGCTACAACGCATCAATTATCGTCCTCGTAGCACCGCTTAGCGGCTGCCACTAGGTGGCTTTTTCCCCTATTTCTCTTATGTTTTCTAAGGCATGATTGTGTTGTTGCCCCAGCCGTCGATATTTGTATGTTGTTTGGATGCTGGTTGTATGCACCGCTGTTTTATCTATAAAGCGGGGCTAAAGCCTTTTTTGATAGGAAAAATCTTCCTAAACCACTTGCTTCAACCCTTTGCGATCCTTTACCCTGACATTTGAAAATACAGATTCAGTTCCTATGAAATTATTAACCCTCACCTATCTTTTAGGTACCATCCAGCGAAATTAAATTCAACCATCGTCAAACATGCAGCCGTCATACTGAGTG
>NC_041386.1:688339708-688363256 GCF_002162155.2 Triticum dicoccoides
CAAGGTGTGGCCATGGCTCCCCAAATGCTAATTTTCTTCTAGAAACCCCCCTATATTGTTAGCTCAAAATGCCCCATATGTATTTGGCTCTCTCCAATCTCCAACTGTTTACCCCCCTCGTGCAACATTCCTGGCTCCCTCACAACACACACATGTGCATTTTATGCGTTGTATAGCATTTGAGAAATCATTAAGCTAACACTTGTCGTGAATTAATCCAAGAATGCAAGTCATTTAAATTAAGTTTAGAAGTTATACCGATCAAGTGTCAAGTGGTTTCGCTTGCCACTTTGCCATGTGGACCCATGCTATTCAATTTTAGACTGTGATTACGCTTGTGCAGTTGCACTGTCGCTACAAAATTCTCTTATAATTCTCACCTAATATAATATATAATATATATGTTACAACACAAGAAAAAAGCCGACAAACACGGGAACTGCACGTACTGTCGGGCCAGCATCGCTTTTCTTTCGGAGCACAATGAAGCATGCATCCACTTTGTTTCTGTAGCGAGCAAGCAATATAAGTAAAACAAAGCCCATAAGATCGTGCATGTAAACCAGTTGGTGTGCATGATTATTGGAAGACCTGGTAGATAATAACTGATGAACACTTCTTCAATCGAGAATATGTAGTGGCCGAGGGGTCCCTGCGTATTGATCCTTTGTAAAGGATTAAATCTCAGTCCCTACAAACCCCAAATTACAAAGCATGCATTGTTGGTTGCGCGCGATGGATCTCAACATGTATGCAAATGATCTCACTGAGAAACGACACTAAGAAAGAAAAAAGTCCAACTTGATCAAGTTGTGTATGTTGTCTCTGTAAGCAGATGCACACTACTTTTTAAGGTGTTGTTCTGTTTTGAGGCTGGCTGTCATAGGAGATATAGTTCGTCCCATTTGTAGTTTGGTAGCAAATACTGATAGGTGTCTATCTGACCACACATAAAATTGAAAATGGCTTCATATTATGGTCCTAAATTCTCTTTGATCCCACTGATTGGATGGAGCGTGTGAATGTGGTTCAGCACTCGCTAATTAAGAAGTCATTCAAAACCCTCACTATGGGGCCGGCGCCACCAGGACGTTGGCGGTGATGCACGAGACAAGTAGGTCACTAATGTGTGTATTGTCAAAACGTTGTTACACCCTCCGTGAATTCTAACAATGCAACTAACTGATGCCATATCAACGCTAATCAAGCAGGAAAGTGTAGCACTAGGAGGCATGTGTCCTGCGGCTTATGAAGAACAGAAATAGACTGAACGGCCAGCTACCTCAGCATATGTAAACAAATTTTGCTAACGTTCTGGTGTCTCCAACTCCCATACACATTTTCTTACATGTCACCTTGTGTTCCTTCTCATCATCCCCTCTGTCTATGTGGTGTCTCCTATATAAACAAACAATGTGGCTTGTTGTCTACCTCCTAAGGGCCTGCTTGGATCCAAGGGACTATTTTTAGTCTGACTAAAAATAATCTCTTTTAGAGGCTAAAGTTCCAAGCATCCCTGACTAAAGAGAGGCTAGAACTAGTCTTGAGGCTAAAACTTTTTAGTCACATGAAATCTACTAAAATATGTATTAGCCCTCTCTCTCCTCATTTAATTCATCTCCTTTAGCACATGCGAGTTCTGGATTGGATGGTTTGGAGGATAATAAATGCTCAATAACTTCATTTTAGTCTCTTAAGTATTTGGATCCAAGCATGGGTGAGGCTAGCAAGTTTTAGTCCCACTACTTTTAGTCATGGGACTAAAACATATCCAAGCACCCTCTAAAGATGGACCGGTGTATGTATAGGGGGGAGTCGGAGAGAGGAGAGCATTGCTCACATTAGTGCAAGTGTGCAACTGGTTGGTAGACTATTGATTAGAGGAGAACATTAACACGCTTGTTGGTAAACCTCTATGCTTCGCCAAAGGCACCCTTTAACCCCACATAAGTGTGAAGAACAAGCCATCATGTACTATTGTCACTCCAATATCGATAGGTTATTTGGTGTTATTAGTAGGTCCGCGCACAAAATGGAAAACATAGAGCCACCCTTGTCCAGTACTTTTTTGTTTAGTGCTTCGGCACACGGTTCAACTTCTTCCACCAACGTAAAAAGTAAATTTAGAAAGGAAGCAGTCCATTATTACTAGCAAATATCGAGAAGGACGTGCACCAATCGTTCTAAACCACGTTTGGAACAAGTGTTCCATCTTCAGGAACGCGTCAAGCTCTGCCAATGCGTCCTCGTGTGACAGGTGTATGTGCTGGGACCAAGCCCCCGTTGACGACTGTCTTGGCCCAGGCAAGAAGTCTCCTCTGATTACCGGCGTCTGCGACAAAGTTCCACTCATTCGATGGCCATACCAGAGCATGCACATGTTCTCTGCATCTGCAGCCCGAGCGCTCACCAGAGAAGCCTCCTGAGCTGCCTCATCACTTTAGGAACTCTTCCGCTATATTTGTCGGGGGTGTTGTTAAGCTGTGAGCCGCTTGACGTGGGTTGGGACAGGGAAGAACACTCAACGACGTTCTAGAACTCTACTGTTGTTGTCCTGCTACCATACTGATACTGTCGTGAGTCTCGGGACCTCCCACCGAAAGTCTTCACCCCCACACTGCCCGACACACACACACACACACACACACACACACACACACACACACACATACACACACACAAACGAACACGTGCGCACTTAAAGGAAACAACTACAGATACACACAAAAATAAAAAAAATTACACAAACACAAAAAAAGGAAAAGAAAAGGTGACATCATGGAAAAAACAGGGAACTAGAAAATAGTAACTACAATAGCAAGTGGGTAACTAAAAAAAAAATCCTGGAACCTGATACTAAAATAACATGGTGTTAGCAAGTTGCACGTCATGTTGCATAGAAAGAATCGTATCATCGCTATGTTGTAGAATAGAAAGGCCACCATCCACAATGTTTGGTACTACATTTGCAATTTGAACGTCATGCTTGACACGATCAATCAGAATAGTAACAGGGTCACCCTCATGTAGTCCTTTTTTTGTGTGAAAGAAATTGCCAGCATCATCATCGACTTTGACAACCATACTGCCTCTAGTAACAAAATTTTGGATCCACTTGCATCATTTATCATTGAATTCTTTCATTCTTAAAGAGTGTTGAAGGAATGACCATTTGACCTTGTCAAAGCATCTACATCTGGACTTGGCAAATCTGACCCCTCCAACACCCGCGGACGCGCCCAGACGCGTCTGTAGATACACGCCGGTCACACCTCAAATTATGCATTCCACGTCCGGATACCTCAAATTAGAAACCTCAATCCATATTATTACATGCAACGTAAACTGATCATAAGCCGAGCTCGCCCGATTCCACCGTGGCCATATCCGGCGGCCGGCTGCGCTCCCAGAGTGTTAGTCCGCTCTCCAGCAAGGTAGAGTAGGGCATGGGACATGAGTCGGCTCACGGGACTGAAGGCACTGCCATCTCCCATGCCATACCTGGTCGGCATCTGGAACCCGTTGGGTGTCGGTGGACGTTAGATCGGTGATGGATCCGTCCTGGGACGAGCCAGCCACATGCAAGACGACGCGGTTGCTGTGGCCGGACTCGTGCACCATATGGTGCACCGGAGAATGTGTCTCCGCCTCGCTGACCTCCGCGGCCGCGAGGGCTTTCGCCGCCTCCCGCGCCCACTGCTTCGCACGGCGGGCACGCCGCACCATGTTTGCGTCGGAGAACTCCATAGGGCGCCCATGGTCTTCGAGAGCCAACTGAGGGGTTGTGCGTCCGCGGCCGCGTTCGGATGCCAGACGGACCGCACCGCATCTGGTGAGGCAGCAACGGCACACCTAGCGCCAGATCCATGTGCCATTTGTGGGGACGCAACGGATTCCCGACGGAAGGAGGCCGAGCACTGCCGTGCACGGGCCTCCTCCCGGGAGAGGTAGAGCTCAAGCCAAACGACCATCACTTCCTCGAGCCCGCGTGGGATGAGCTCGGGGTCGACGGGGTCTGAAGGTGAAGGGCTGGATCCGCTGACCGCCATGGCGGAGACGGCCGAAGAACGTTGGACGTGAGCTTGGGTGACGGAGGGGAGTGTTGGGAACGTAGTAATTTCAAAAAAATTCCTACGTACACGAAAGAACATGGTGATGACATAGCAACGACAGGGGAGAGTGTGTCCACGTACCCTTGTAGACCGTAAGCGGAAGCGTTATGACAACGCGGATGATGTAGTCGTACGTCTTCACGATCTGACCGATCCAAGTACCGAACATATGACACCTTCGAGTTTAGCACACGATCAGCTCGATGACGATCCCCGAACTCCGATCCAGCAAAGTGTCGGGGATGAGTTCCGTCAGCACGACGGCATGGTGAAGATGATGATTTTCTACCGGCGCAGGGCTTCGCCTAAACTCCGTGACGATATGACCGAGGTGGAATATGGTGGAGGGAGGCACCGCACACGGCTAAGGAACGATCTTGAAGATCAACTTGTGTGTCATGGGGTGCCCCCCTGCCCCCGTATATAAAGAAGGGAGGGAGGAGGTGCCGCCGGCCAAGGAGGGCGCGCCAAGGAGGAGTCCTACTCCCACCGGGAGTAGGATTCCCCCCCTTCCAAGTAGTAGGAGTAGGAGTCAAGTAAAGGGGGAAGAGAAGAGAAGGAAGGAGGGGGCGCAGCCCCTCCCTCTAGTCCAATTCGGACTAGGCCTTGGGGGGGGCGCCCAACCTCTCCTCTCTCTTTCCCCTAAAGCCCAATAAGGCCCATATACTCCCCGGCGAATTCCCGTAACTCTCCGGTACTCAAAAAAATACCCGAATCACTCGGAACCTTTCCGAATTCCGAATATAGTCATCCAATATATCGATCTTTACGTCTCGACCATTTTGAGACTCCTCGTCATGTCCCCGATCTCATCCGAGACTCCGAACTCATTCGGTACATCAAAACTCATAAACTCATAATATAACTGTCATCGAAACCTTAAGCATGCGGACCCTACGGGTTCGAGCACTATGTAGACATGACCTAGAACTATTCTCGGTCAATAACCAATAGCGGAACCTGGATGCTCATATTGGCTCCTACATATTCTACGAAGATCTTTATCGGTCAAACCGCATAACAACATACGTTGTTCCCTTTGTCATCGGTATGTTACTTGCCCGAGATTCGATCGTCGGTATCTCAATACCTAGTTCAATCTCGTTACCGGCAAGTCTCTTTACTCGTTCCGTAATACATCATCCCGCAACTAACTCATTAGTTATAATGCTTGCAAGGCTTATAGTGATGTGCATTACTGAGTGGGCCCAGAGATACCTCTCCGACAATTGGAGTGACAAAACCTAATCTCGAAATACGCCAACCCAACATGTACTTTTGGAGACACCTGTAGTACTCCTTTATAATCACCTAGTTACGTTGTGACGTTTGGTAGCACCCAAAGTGTTCCTCCGGTAAACGGGAGTTGCATAATCTCATAGTTACAGGAACATGTATAAGTCATGAAGAAAGCAATAGCAACATACTAAACGATCAAGTGCTAGGCTAACGGAATGGGTCATGTCAATCACATCATTATCCTAATGATGTGATCCCGTTAATCAAATGACAACTCATGTCTATGGCTAGGAAACTCAACCATCTTTGATTCAATGAGCTAGTCAAGTAGAGGCATACTAGTGACACTATGTTTGTCTATGTATTCACACATGTATTATGTTTCCGGTTAATAAAATTCTAGCATGAATAATAAACATTTATCATGTTATAAGGAAATAAATAATAACTTTATTATTGCCTCTAGGGCATATTTCCTTCAGTCTCCCACTTGCACTAGAGTCAATAATCTAGTTCACATCGCCATGTGATTTAACACCAATATTCATGTCTGTATATGATTAACGCCCATAGATCACATCGTCATGTGACTAACACCCAAAGGATTTACTAGAGTCAATAATCTAGTTCACATCGCTATGTGATTAACACCCAAAGAGTACTAAGGTGTGATCATGTTTTGCTCATGAGAGAAGCTTAGTCAACGGGTCTGTCATATTCAGAGCCGTATGTATTTTGCAAATATTCTATGTCTACAATGCTCTGTATGGAGCTAGTCTAGCTAATTGCTCCCACTTTCAATATGTATCCAGATTGAGACTTAGAGTCATCTGGATCGGTGTAAAACCTTGCACCGATGTAACTCTTTACGACGGGCTCTTTTATCACCTCCATAATCGAGAAATATTTCCTTAGTCCTCACTAAGGATATTCTTGACCAATGTCCAGTGATCTACTCCTAGATCACTATTGTACTCCCTTGCCCAATTTAGTGCAAGATATACAATAGGTCTGGTACATAGCATAGCATACTTTATAGAACCTATGGCTGAGGCATAGGGAATGACTTTCATTCTCCTTTCTATTTTTTGTCGTGGTCGGGATTTGAGTCTTACTCAATTTCACACCTTTGCAACATAGGCAAGAACTCTTTCTTTGACTGTTCCATTTTGAACTACTTCAAAATCTTGACAAGGTATGTGCTCATTGAAAATCTTATGAAGCGTCTTGATCTATCTCAATAGATCCTGATGCTCAATATGTAAGTAGCTTTACTGAAGTCTTTCTTTTAAAGAACTCCTTTCAAACACTCCTTTATGCTTTGCAGAATAATTCTACGTTATTTCCGATTAACAATATGTCATTCACATATACTTATCAGAAATGTTGTAGTGCTCCCACTCACTTTCTTGTAAATACAGGCTTCACTGTAAGTCTGTACAAAACTATATGCTTTGATCAACTTATCAAAGCGTATATTCCAACTCTGAGATGCTTGCACCAGTCCATAAATGGATCGCTGGAGCTTGCACACTTTATTAGCACCTTTAGGATTGACAAAACCTTCTGGTTGCATCATATACAACTCTTCTTTAACAAATCCATTAAAGAATGCAGTTTTGACATTCAATTGCCAGATTTCATAAAATGTGGCAATTGCTAACATGATTCGGATAGACTTAAGCATCGCTACAGTTGAGAAAATCTCATTGTAGTCAACACCTTGAACTTGTCAAAAACCTTTTTGCGACAAGTCAAGTTTTGTAGATAGTAACACTACTATCAACGTCTGTCTTCCTTTTGAAGATCCATTTATTTAACATGGCTTGCTGATCATCGAGCAAGTCAATCAAAATCTATACTTTGTTATCATACATGGATCCTATCTCAGATTTCATGGCCTCAAGCCATTTCGCGGAATCTGGGCTCATCATCACTTCCTCATAGTTCGTAGGTTCATCATGGTCTAGTAACATGACTTCCAGAACATGATTACCGTACCACTCTAGTGCGGATCTTACTCTGGAAGACCTACGAGGTTTGGTAGCAACTTTTTCTGAAGTTTTATGATCATCATCATTAACTTCCTCACTAATTGGTGTAGGAATCACTGGAACTGATTTCTGTGGTGAACTACTTTCCAATAAGGGAGAAGGTACAATTACCTCATCAAGTTCTACTTTCCTCCCACTCACTTCTTTCGAGAGAAACTTCTTCTCTAGAAAGGATCCATTTTAGCAACGAATAACTTGCCTTCGGATCTGTGATAGAAGGTGTACCCAATAGTTACCTTTGGGTATTCTATGAAGACGCACTTCTCTGATTTGATTTCGAGCTTATCAGGTTGAAACTTTTTCACATAAGCATCGCAGCCCCAAAATTTAAGAAACGATAACTTTGGTTTCTTGCCAAACCACAGTTCATTAGGCGTCGTCTCAACGGATTTCGATGGTGCCCTATTTAAAGTGAATGCAACTGTCTCTAATGCATAACCCCAAAACGATAGTGGTAAACTGATAAGAGACATCATAGATCGCACCATATCTAGTAAAGTACGATTATGACGTTCGGACACACCATTACATTGTGATGTTCCAGGTGGCGTGAGTTTGTGAAACTATTCCACATTTTTTTAATTGAAGACCAAACTCGTAACTCAAATATTTGTCTCCGCGATCAAATTACAGAAACTTTATTTTCTTGTTACGATGATTCTCCACTTCACTCTGAAATTCTTTGAACTTTTCAAATGTTTCAGACTTGTGCTTCATTAAGTAGATATACTCATATCTGCTCAATTCATCTTGTGAAGGTCAGAAAATAACGATACCCGCCACGAGCATCAACACTCATTGGACCGCATACATCGGTATGTATTATTTCCAATAAGTCACTAGCTCGTTCCATTGTTCCGGAGAACGGAGTTTTAGTCATCTTGCCCAAAAGGCACGGTTCGCAAGCATCAAATGATTCATAACCAAGAGATTCCAAAAATCCATCTTTATGGAGTTTCTTCATGCGCTTTACACCGATATGACCCAAACGGCAGTGCCACAAATAAGTTGCACTTTCATTATTAACTTTGCATCTTTTGGCATCAATATTATGAATATGTGTATCACTACGATCGAGATCCAACAAACTGTTTTCATTGGGTGTATAACCATCAAAGGTCTTATTCATGTAAACAGAATAACAATTATTCTTTAACTTCAAATGAATAACCGTATCACAATAAACATGATCAAATCATATTCATGCTCAACGCAAACGCCAAATAACATTTATTTAGGTTTAACACTAATCCCGAAAGTATAGGGAGTGTGTGATGATGATCATATCAATCTTGGAACCACTTCCAACACTCATCGTCACTTCCCCTTCAACTAGTCTCTATTGATATAACTCCTGTTTCGAGTTACTAATCTTAGCAACTGAACAAGTATCAAATACTCAGGGGCTACTATAAACACTAGTAAGGCACACATCAAAAACCTGTATATCAAATATACCATTGTTCACTTTGCCATCCTTCTTATCCACCAAATATTCAGGGCATTTCCGCTTCCAGTGACCATTTCCTTTGCAGTGTAAGCACTCAGTTTCAGGCTTTGGTCCAGCTGCGGGCTTCTTCGAGGGAGTGACAACTTGCTTGCCATTCTGCTTGAAGTTCCCTTTCTTTCCCTTTGCCCTTTTCTTGAAACTAGTGGTCTTGTCAATCATCAACACTTGATGCTCTTTCTTGATTTCTACCTTCGTCGATTTCAGCATCACGAAGAGCTCGGGAATCGTTTTCGTCATCCCTTGCATTATAGTTCATCATGAAGTTCTACTAACTTGGTGGCGGTGACTAGAGAATTCTGTCAATCACTATCTTATCTAGAAGATTAACTCCCACTTGACTCAAGCGATTGTAGTACCCAGACAATCTGAGCACATGCTCACTAGTTGAGCGATTCTCCTCCATATTTTAACTATAGAACTTGTTGGAGACTTCATATCTCTCAACTCGGGTATTTGCTTAAAATATTAACTTCAATTCCTGGAACATCTCATATGGTCCATGACGTTCAAAACGTTTTTGAAGTCCCGATTCTAAGCCGTTAAGCATGGTGCACTAAACTGTCAAGTAGTCATCATATTGAGCCAGCCAAATGTTCATAACATCTGCTTCTGCTCCTGCAATCGGTCTGTCACCTAGCGGTGCATTAAGGACATAATTCTTCTGTGCAGCAATGAGGACAAATCCTCAGATCACGGATCCAATCCGCATCATTGCTACTAACATCTTTCAACACAATTTTCTCTAGGAACATATCAAAATAAACATATGAAAGCAACAATGCAAGCTATTGATCTACAACATAATTTGCAAAATACTACCAGGACTAAGTTCATGATAAATTAAAGTCAATTAATCATATTACTTAAGAACTCCCACTTAGATAGACATCCCTCTAATCCTCTAAGTGATTACGTGATCCATATCAACTACACCATGTCCGATCGTCACGTGAGATGGAGTAGTTTCAACGGTGAACATCAATATGTTGATCATATGTACTATATGATTCACGCTCGACCTTTCGGTCTCCGTGTTCCAAGGCCATATCTGTTATATGCTAGGCTCGTCAAGTTTAACCTGAGTATTCCGCGTGTGCAACTATTTTGCACCCGTTGTATTTGAACATAGAGCCTATCACACCCGATCATCACGTGGTGTCTCAGCACGAAGAACTTTCGCAACGGTGCATACTCAGGGAGAACACTTCTTGATAATTTAGTGAGAGATCATCTTAAAATGCTACCGTCAATCAAAGCAAGATAAGATGCATAAAGGATAAACATCACATGCAATCAATATAAGTGATATGATATGACCATCATCATCTTGTGCTTGTGATCTCCATCTTCGAAGCACCGTCATGATCACCATCATCACCGGCGCGACACCTTGATCTCCATCATAGCATCGTTGTCGTTACGCCATCTATTGCTTCTACGACTATCGCTACTGCTTAGTGATAAAGTAAAGCAATTACAGGGCGTTTGCATTTCATACAATAAAGCGACAACCATATGGCTCCTGCCAGTTGCCGATAACTTCGGTTACAAAACATGATCATCTCACACAATAAAATATAGCATCACGTCTTGACCATATCACATCACAACATGCCCTGCAAAAATAAGTTAGACGTCCTCTACTTTGTTGTTGCAAATTTTACGTGGCTACTACGGGCTTAGCAAGAACCGTTCTTACCTATACATCAAAACCACAACGATAGTTCGTCAAGTTAGTGCTGTTTCAACCTTCGCAAGGACCGGGCGTAGCCACACTCGATTCAGCTAAAGTGAGAGAGACAGACACCCGCCAGCCACCTTTAAGCACAAGTGCTCGTAACAATGAAACCAGTCTCGCGTAAGCGTACGCGTAATGTCGGTCCGGGCTGCTTCATCTCACAATACCGCCGAACCAAAGTATGACATGCTGATAAGCAGTATGACCTGTATCGCCCACAACTCACTTGTGTTCTACTCGTGCATATGACATCTACGCATGAAATCTGGGCTCTGATGCCACTTTTGGCAAACGTAGTAATTTCAAAAAAATTCCTACGTACACGAAAGATCATGGTGATGACATAGCAACGAGAGGGGAGAGTGTGTCCACGTACCCTCGTAGACCGTAAGCGGAAGCGTTATGACAACGCGGTTGATGTAGTCGTACGTCTTCACGATCCGACCGATCCAAGTACCGAACGTACGGCATCTCCGAGTTCAGCACCCGTTCAGCTCGATGACGATCCCCGGACTCCGATCCAGCAAAGTGTCGGGGATGAGTTCCGTCAGCACGACGGCATGGTGACGATGATGATGTTCTACCGGCAAAGGGCTTCGCCTAAACTCCGTGACGATATGACCGAGGTGGAATATGGTGGAGGGGGCACCACACACGGCTAAGGAACGATCTTGAAGATCAACTTGTGTGTCATGGGGTGCCCCCCTGCCCCTGTATATAAAGGAGGGAGGGGGGAGGTGCGGCCGGCCAAGGAGGGCGCGCCAAGGAGGAGTCCTACTCGCACTGGGAGTAGGATTCCCCCTTCCAAGTAGTAGGAGTAGGAGTCAAGGAAAGGGGGAAGAGAAGAGAAGGAAGGAGGGGGCGCAGCCCCTCCCCCTAGTCCAATTCGGACTAGGCCTTGGGGGGGCGCCCAACCTCTCCTCTCTCTTTCCCCTAAAGCCCAATAAGGCCCATATACTCCCCGACCAATTCCCGTAACTCTCCGGTACTCCAAAAAATACCCGAATCACTCGGAACCTTTCCGAATTCCGAATATAGTCGTCCAATATATCGATCTTTACGTCTCGACCATTTCGAGACTCCTCGTCATGTCCCTGATCTCATCCGAGACTCCGAACTCCTTCGGTACATCAAAACTCATAAAGTCATAATATAACTGTCATCGAAACCTTAAGCGTGCGGAGCCTACGGGTTCGAGAACTATGTAGACATGACCTAGAACTATTCTCGGTCAATAACCAATAGCGGAACCTGGATGCTCACATTGTCTCCTATATATTCTACGAAGATCTTTATCGGTCAAACCGCATAAGAACATACGTTGTTCCCTTTGTCATCGGTATGTTACTTGCCCGAGATTCGATCGTCGGTATCTCAATACCTAGTTCAATCTCGTTACCGGCAAGTCTCTTTACTCGTTCCGTAATACATCATCCCGCAACTAACTCACTAGTTACAATGCTTGCAAGGCTTATAGTGATGTGCATTACTGAGTGGGCCTAGAGATACTCTCCGACAATTGGAGTGACAAAACCTAATCTCGAAATACGCCAACCCAACATGTACTTTTGGAGACACCTGTAGTACTCCTTTATAATCACCCAGTTACGTTGTGACGTTTGGTAGCACCCAAAGTGTTCCTCCGGTAAACGGGAGTTGCATAATCTCATAGTTACAGGAACATGTATAAGTCATGAAGAAAGCAATAGCAACATACTAAACGATCAAGTGCTAGGCTAACGGAATGGGTCATGTCAATCACATCATTATTCTAATGATGTGATCCCGTTAATCAAATGACAACTCATGTCTATGGCTAGGAAACTCAACCATCTTTGATTCAACGAGCTAGTCAAGTAGAGGCATACTAGTGACACTATGTTTGTCTATGTATTCACACATGTATTATGTTTCCGGTTAATACAATTCTAGCATGAATAATAAACATTTATCATGATATAAGGAAATAAATAATAACTTTATTATTGCTTCTAGGGCATATTTCCTTCAGGGAGTGGGCGGGGGGAGAGCGTGGAGTGAACTGTCTAGGGTTTACTCCGACGAGTGAATGGGGAAGAATGTATATTGGGTCGGGTGGGCGAGCATGGGTCAGGTCCGATGTGGCGGACGCGTCCGGTCGCCCCCATATCCGCCCGGTATTTGGGCCTGATATGAGGGGTGCCGATCAACACGGGCGTTTGAGGCATGACTGAGGCGCCCGTCTAGGTCACATTATTGTGACCGGACGGGCCACCCGGGTGTTTGAGGCAGGTTCGGGGTGCTCTACTATAGATGCTCTCACAAGCCTTCTCAAAGTCAATCTTGAAAACTACTCCACTCATGTTTTTTTACTGCATCTCATGAATGGTAACATTTGTGATTACTACTTCATCGCACATATTCATTCTTCGCATAAAAGCTACTCCCTCCGTTCCTAAATATAAGTCTTTGGAGAGATTTCACTATGGACCACATACGGAGCAAAATGAGTGAATCTATATTCTAAAATGCATCTAGATACATCCATATGTGTTCCATAGTAAGTTTCTCTACAAAGACTTATATTTAGGAACGGAGGGAGTATTTGAGATGACCGGACGGCATGGCCACTAACCATGTTGAGCATACTATTAGCCACTTCCATGAAAATTTTGAAGCGGACATTTAGGAAACATGTGAGTCTATATTCCAACAAAACAATCTTACCAAAATTAAGGCTGGATAGGTCAAGTTGATCGGCGTGAAGACTATTGAACAACACCAATAGGTCAGACACGATGACATCTCAGAAATTGTGATATAATTATGCGGGAAAGCCATCAGGGCCTGCAGCTTTATTATGTTCCCTTTGAAGCACCATAACTCTCACCTCGTATTGAGAGAAAGGAGTTACGTGGATGTTTTTCTCTTCTGTCGTGACTTGACAAAAGTTTGCTAAATATATGTTTGACTCTCAACAAAGGTGTCAACCGAGGCATGATGTTACTTTCTATGGCGTTTGCCAAATATATGGATAGCATGGTTACTGTGCAATGGTTACTGTGCATTGGACGCGGAGTTTCTGCTCCCGAGCTTAAATGAGCTCGGGTGACCAGTAAAATTGAAAAAAAAATTCAACTTTTTTTGCAAGAAACATTGACAAAAGTTTTAAGTGCTTGCAAAAATTCGTCAAGAAATGACATTCCTAGAAGGTGTGGCGAAAAAAATCGGTACTCTGAAAATGGTACTTTCAAAAGCATTTTGAAGTACTGAATTTGTTTTTTTGCCACGTCTTACAGGAATATGATTTCATGACGAATTTTTGCAGGCACTTAGAACTTTTGTGAATGTTTCTCCCAAAAAAAGTTGGATTTTTTGTATTTTATTCGATTTTACTGTTCACCAAGCTCATTTGAGAAAGACACTTTTGACCTGCATCTTCATTATATAAAGAGAATCGACGGGCTAGTAGAATATCCGATTGAAAACCGATTGAAATTACCTCTAGCTTACCGAGCATTACGTCCTAAGAAGTGCATGTGCACTTTAAGGCATTGGCTAAGATCCATGGAGAGCATTGCTAGTGAAAAATGAACCCTGGATCAGTTCGCAGCATTATCGCGAAGAGGTTAGAAGTACTTGCCGCTGTGCATGGCCACTTCAGTGTTTGGCTATGTTCCCGATTCCACCCTGGAGCAGTGACTTGTGCGAGATATACAAGTTTGGAGGGAATAACTTTAACTAAAACCAAAGAATCAAATTAAAGGTGACCTGATTATTGTTGGTTCGATAAGAATCAAAGAATCAAATTAAAGATGTTATCGGAGTATATGCTAATCTAGGACCAGTCTGGCCGAAAATTGACATTTGAGCACGGGCGCAACGGAGCACTTTATTTTGAAGTTCAAAAAAGAAGATTTGTACGGCTCGAAAGTTTTCAAATTTTTGCGTGCATGAACATATACAAGTGCAGAATATTAGGCCAAAATCTTATCAATATAGTCTCTCCGTTCTTTTTAAAGATTCCACTACGTATGTAAATTCACTCATTTTACTCCGTATATAAACATGTTTTAGAGTGTAAATTTACTCATTTTACTCCATATGTAGTCTATACGGAAATCTCTAAAGGACTTATATTTGGGAACAGAGGTAGTACAGCTTACATGTAAAAGATACAAAAAAAGACAAAATACATGAAAATTAGGGGCTTGTTTTTTGTTGTTTAGGGGCCAAAATTTACAGGTGCTTAGACCACATGCATGCATTCTCAAGTAAAAAAATTCATTTTTTTCAAATCTTTTAAACACTTTTTTGGAGCAGTTCAAAATAAAGTGTTGTGTTGCCCCCATGTTCTGAAAATCCGTTTTACAGTCTGGCTGACTACTTCCTTTAAGAAAGACCCACACTGAGTCCCCTACCTCGTATATTATCATGAAGGGCCGGTGCCTTAACAGTTGACAGTTAATATTGTGGTGGACAAAGAACTTAATTAGCTCCGTTCTCAAGTTCAAGCTAGCTCGCTGGGCTCGCGAGCTGAGGGTGCTTTAACTTTAAGAGTTTAGGTAAGCTCATATTGTGGGTTCAAATGTCTCAAATGATTAATCAACAAAATTATTATGTAAATTTCCAACATGTATCTATAAATTTTCAATCTTCCTAATTTTTGGCCATCTAATTTTAAGTAGACTAGACTTGGCTCATAGGTCGGATGGAATGGAAGATACGAAGTGGTATGAAGGATTCCGCGGAATGTTTTACAAGCAATATAGCCATTATGAACTCCCACTTAGATTAGACATCCCTCTAGTCATCTAAGTGTTACACGATCCGAGTCGACTAGCCCGTGTCCGATCATCACGTGAGACGGACTAGTCATTGTCGGTGAACATCTTCATGTTGATCGTATCTTCCATACGACTCGTGTTCGACCTTTCGGTCTCCGTGTTCCGAGGCCATGTCTGCACATGCTAGGCTCGTCAAGTTAACCCTAAGTGTTTTCGCTGTGTAAAACTGTCTTACACCCGTTGTATGTGAACGTAAGAATCCATCACACCCGATCATCACGTGGTGCTTAGAAGCGACGAACTGTAGCAACGGTGCACAGTTAGGGGAGAACACTTCTTGAAATTTTGTAAGGGATCATCTTATTTACTACCGTCGTCCTAAGTAAACAAGATGCATAAAACATAATAAACATCACATGCAATTATATAAAGTAGTGACATGATATGGCCAATATCATATAGCTCCTTTGATCTCCATCTTCGGGGCTCCATGATCATCTTGTCACCGGCATGACACCATGATCTCCATCATCATGATCTCCATCATCGTGTCTTCATGAAGTTGTCACGCCAACGACTACTTCTACTTCTATGACTAACGCGTTTAGCAATAAAGTAAAGTAAGTTACATGGCGTTCTTCAATGACACGCAGGTCATACAAAAATAAAGACAACTCCTATGGCTCCTGCCGGTTGTCATACTCATCGACATGCAAGTCGTGAATCCTATTACAAGAACATGATCTCATACGTCACAATTCATTATTCATCACAACTTCTGGCCAAATCACATCACATGATCAATCGCTGCAAAAACAAGTTAGACGTCCTCTAATTGTTGTTGCATCTTTTACGTGGCTGCAATTGGGTTCTAGCAAGAACGTTTTCTTACCTACGAATAACCACAACGTGATTTTGTCAACTTCTATTTACCCTTCATAAGGGCCCTTTTCATCGAATCCGCTCCAACTAAAGTGGGAGAGACAGACACCCGCCAGCCACCTTATGCAACTAGTGCATGTTAATTGGTGGAACCGGTCTCACGTAAGCGTACGTGTAAGGTTGGTCCGGGCCGCTTCATCCCAAAATACCGCTGAAGCAAGAAAAGACTAGTAGAGGCAAGCAAGTTGGCAAGATCCACGCCCACAACAAAATTGTGTTCTACTCGTGCAAAGAGAACTACGCATAGACCTAGCTCATGATGCCACTGTTGGGGAACGTTGCAGAAAATTAAAATTTTTCCTACGGTTTCACCAAGATCCATCTATGAGTTCATCTAAGCAACGAGTCAAGGGAGAGAGTTTGCATCTACATACCACTTGTAGATCACGAGCGGAAGCTTGCCAAGGGGATGGTGATGATGGAGTCGTACTCGAACGTGATTCGGATCACCGATGTCCAAGTGCTGAACGGACAGCACCTCCGCGTTCAACACACGTACGGGACGGGAGACGTCTCCTCCGTCTTGATCCAGCAAGGTGGAAGGAGAGGTTGAGGAAGGCAGCTCCAATGGCAGCACGACGGCGTGGTGTAGTTGGTGCAGCAGTACTCCGACAGAGCTTCGCCAAGCACGTACGGAGGAGGAGAGGTGTTGGGGAGGGGAAGGGCTGCGCCTTGAGTTGTGGTGTGTTGCAGCCCTCCCCTCACCCCTCTATATATAGGGGAAGGGGCAAGGGGGGCCGGCCCTCTAGGGAAAACCCTAGGGGGGGGCGGCCAAGGGGGGGGGGCTTGCCCCCCAAGCAAGGGGGTGCGCCCCCTTTAGGGTTTCCCCCCCAACCCTACGCCAAGCCCACTAGGGGCTGGTTGCTATCCCTACGCAGCCCAAGTGGCCCCCCCGGGAGGGGTAGTCCCTCCCGGTGGACCCCCGGAACCTTTCTGGTGGTCCCGGTACAATACCGGTATGACCCCGAAACTTTCCGGGGACCGTTTAACAACTTCCCATATATAAAACTTTACCTCCAGACCATTCCGGAACTCCTCGTGACGTCCGGGATCTCATCCGGGACTACGAACAGCATTCGGTAATAACATGCTTGTCTTCCTGATGACCCTAGCGTCACCGAACCTTAATTGTGTAGACCCTACGGGTTCGGGAGACATGCAGACATGACCGAGACTCTCCGGTCAATAACCAACAGCGGGATATGGATACCCATGTTGGCTCCCACAAGCTCCTCGATGAAGTCATCGGATGAACCACGATGTCGAGGATTCGATCAAACCCCGTATACAATTCCCTTTGTCAATCGGTACGTTACTTTCCCGAGACTCGATCGTCGGTATCCCAATACCTTGTTCAGTCTCGTTACCGGCAAGTCACTTTACTCGTACCGTAATGCATGATCCCGTGGCCAATCACCTTGGTCACCTTGAGCTCATTATGATGATGCATTACCGATTGGGCCCAGAGATACCTCTCCGTCATACGGAGTGACAAATCCCAGTCTCGATCCGTGTCAACCAAATAGACACTTTCGAAGATACCTGTAGTGCACCTTTATAGTCACCCAGTTACGTTGTGACGTTTGATACACCCAAAGCATTCCTACGGTATCCAGGAGTTACACGATCTCATGGTCGAAGGAAGAGATACTTGACATTGGAAAAGCTCTAGCAAACGAACTAACCGACCTTTGTGCTATGCTTAGGATTGGGTCTTGTCCATCACATCATTCTCCTAATGATGTGATCCCGTTATCAAGGACATCCAATGTCCATAGCTAGGAAATCATGACTATCTGTTGATCACAACGAGCTAGTCAACTAGAGGCTTACTAGGGACATATTGTGGTCTATGTATTCACACGTGTATTACGATTTCCAGATAATACAGTTATAGCATGAATAAAAGACTATTATCATGAACAAAGAAATATAATAATAACACTTTTATTATTGCCTCTAGGGCATATTTCCAACAGAAGACCCGCTGGGTCTGCCAGAATCCGTTAAAGATAAACCCTTAGGCGTACTCCTCCAAGCGCTGTGGCATCTCAAGCACAAGCCAACTGAAGGTGCGCCTGCTACCAAACAAGACCTAGAAAGGAAGGAAGACACAATCAGAGATCTAGAAAGGAAGGAAGACACAATCACACACGAGGCTATCATCAAGGGAACATCCAAGAAGCTTAAAGGGCATATGGAAGAAGATGAAGGAAAGGGAATTCGTCTCAATGAAGCCCATTATGAACAGATCCTAAGGGAGGTGTTCCCCCAGGTGACCACCAAGAAGCGCCCATAGATCCAAGAGCAAGCCAGCGCCGTCAGCACCACTAGCACCATTATATTGGTCGAGGATCAAATCAAAGAAATGATCCGCAAGGTCCTTCAGGAGAAATCCGTGCACAAACCATGTGCTGAGCTGCAGGAAGACAAATCCACGAAGAAACCAAGTCCAGTTGATCTGCAGGAAGACAAATCCGTGAAGAAAATAGATATAGTTGATGATATACAAAGTCAGCATTGTATTCAACATGCTCTAACTAAAGAAACCATAGCAAAGATTCGGGAAATAGAGTGCACGATGCAAGACCAGCTCCAGATCAAAGGAATCATGGACAAAATTGGAGATCGTTTGATGAGCCAAGATGGCCAGATCCTTGTTATCCTCAAACTTGATGATGACTGGGTATCTAGATGGGAGGAGACCAAAAATGCTTTCAGCATGTTTGGTCGTATAACTGGTGCACTGATGTTGACATTCAAAGATAAGATAGCACGAGCCAAAGAATATTTTTGGCCAGTGCAGGAGCCTATAGACTATTGTCTTCTTGGCCTCTACTGTGATACTGCACTTGAGCTTACAAAAAAACCACATGCTTGAAGATAACCCGAAGATTTATATTGACATCTTGCACAAGTGTAAGCAACAAGAATTCTGCATGAAGATCTTCATTCATGCTTTGCACGCCAACCCGAAGAGGAGCCATGAAGAGCTAAGCAAGTTGCACAAAGCCCTGCAGCCGGTACCTCAAGCTTCACCCACATCTGGGCACAACTCATTCGACGGCAATATCATTGCTAAGAAGATGTTCATGTTCTCTTACAGTGACCTTCCTAAGGAATACATGTCCTGCTTGCTATACCTAGCAATTTTCCCTCGACGACAACACATCAGGCAGTCAACCTTGATAGGACGGTGGGTTGTAGAGGGGTTGATCACCAAGCAAGACTGGGTGAGTTCTGTTCGACATGCCAATCGATGTTTTGATGCGCTAATTAAACGGTGGCGTGTTTATCCTGTTGATATTGGTGCAACCGGACAGGTGAAGAGTTGTGTAATAGGTGATGTAGTTCATGGATTCATAACCAAGATCGCCAGAAAACAGCGCATTATAGAAACACGGTTGTCACATTACTTGGCTCGCCACTTCTCCATTTTCAACAATCTTCGAATCCGTCGCTCTGATAAAATCAACAGATTCTTCGAAAAGCTCTATGAAGAATCATTTCGAGTATCCATTATCAAGGTGCTAGATCTAGAAGGATGTAAATGCTTCGGTTGTAAGAACCAGCGGTACCTCAAGGACATCTGCAGAACAATGGTACTTCTCAAGTATCTGAGTCTAAGGGGAACAGATGTTAAATAGCTGCCTAGTGAAATCAACAACCTCCGTGAGCTGGAAGTATTGGATATTCGGGACACCCATGTGCCCGAGTCTGCAATAGTAAATGTCCTACTCCTGAAGGTGAAGCGTTTGCTGGCTGGACACCTGTGCCAAGGGCAGGCAGTACTGAAATATCTTACGTTCCTGAGAAGATCGGAAAAATGTTAAATATGGAGGTATTGTCCAATGTCAAGGCACAGAATCATCAAGTTTTGAAAGATATTGGAAAGCTGTGGCAACTAAGGAAGCTTGGTGTGGTTATTGGAGACAATGACAAACTCATTAGGAATTTGCTTCGAGCTATCAGTGACTTGCATGAGTGCCTCAAGTCTCTGTCAATCACTCTTCCCATGACTAAGCAAGATCCTTCCAACGAAGATTTTCCAAGTACTATTCTCCAATATTATAAACAACCTCCCAAGCTTCTTCTTGAGAGCCTAAGCATTACTGGAACCACAAAAAAGGGGCAACTTCTTCAAGTGCTGACCAAATATAACGACTTCTTGCAACTTGCGAAGATAACTCTAACTGGAACCCGACTGAAGCAGGATGATCTGAAGGTCCTCAACAAACTTCCCAATATAGTTTGTCTCAGGCTACGAGACAAAGCATACATCGACAACAAGCTCACCTTTGAGAATGACAAATTCAAAAATCTCAAGTGCTTTCTTGTTGAGGGCTCTAACATGACTGACATCTTGTTTGAAGGTGGGGCCCTTAAGCTGGAGAAGATCACTTTATGCTCAACCGATGTCATACAATCTCTTTCTGGGGTCGAAGCCCTTCCAGAACTGAAGGAAGTCGAGTTGAACAACAACAACAACAAGCTTTCATTATTTGACAAGGCTGAGAAAGTTCCCAATGTGACTCTTTGTAGTACCAAACTGAGCGAAGATGACCTGAAAATGTTCGCCAAGATACGATATATGCGCTGCCTAGTCCTGAAGGAGGAAGCTTGTGTTGAAAGCCGGATTAAGTTCAACAAAGATGAGTTCCCAAGTCTCAACCTTCTTATTGTCGATGGTTCTACCATCACCAAGATAGAGTTCGCCAGCGGATCTGCTCCTAAGCTCGAGAAAATCATCTGGTCCTTCACAAGGGGCACGGTGGGGAGTCTGTCAGGCATTGACAACCTTCCAAAATTGAAGGAGCTCGAGTTCAATGGCGAATTGATCCCTGTTGAGTTGAAAGAAGCAATTAACAAACATAAAAATAAACCCAATCTTATACACAACAAACCAGAAAACCAATACCAAGAAATGGGACACATAGAAGAAATGGGCAAGGCTGCAAGATTCCCATCCTGCTGGAAGAGCCAGGATTGATGACGGAGGTGCCGTTCCTATCATATGCATTCATCATTGACCGACTGCCATCCGATGGTGTGGTTTGTGTGCGCTATTTGGCTTGCTATTGTGTGTTTTCTGTCCACATTGCACATATGACATATACGTTCTGTGTCTGTGTATGTCGATCGACTGAATGTGTGTCCTTGCTACTTGTTATAAATGTGTGTCCTTGCTACTAAGATTGGCTCGAGCGCTGGATGGTCCAACTTATCGTGTTGACTTTACTTACCATACCACGTGGCCTGACGACTAGACTCAATATGTCGTAATTGTCCTTACTTTTTTTAGGATCAATTGTTCTTAATTTTAACCGAGTGAACAACTGGCGTCTTTTTAAGCCACCAACCAAATGTTGTGATAGTATTTTGAGAATTTTACAAAACATGTCGTTTTTTAAACTCTAGCCCTGAAAGTGTTAAGTTTTAGCTATATATCCGTTAGTTAATTGATGATTAGTTGGAGCGCGTAGGCAGTTGTTAAGACGAGTAAGTACATGTATGTAAGGTTCAATTGCAGTCGAGTTAAACACTATTGTTCATATAAGTGCAAGTCTGGCCATCATATTGCCTTCGAGGTTGCTATGTTGACGAGTTAATTACTCAGGCAATAAACACATTACGCTAAGAAGAAGGAGGCCGTGCAAGCTAGTGGGACATTCCAAGATCTATCCAAAGCACTACTACTGCCGAGAGACGCTCGAGCCTATGAGACATTCAAAGTGGCAAAGTACTACTGCTACATGGAGCCCAATAGTTCGATCCATACACGAGAACGCGAGAGGATAGCAGCAGTGCATTCAAAAATTCCCGTGTGACCAGACTAAATTGTTAGCCTTCTAGTAAGAGGAGCCATGTCTGGTGAATTTTCTAGAGACATGCGCTACCTCGAAGGCCATTAGAATTACCGAGTAAGAATTAGTTTTCTTCCGATGCCTCTGATTCCTAAGTGGTTGTGCTCTTTTGGTTATTCTCTTGCATGCCTTTTTCCCCTACTTAAGTGTCTGTCACCTTCTCACATGCAAATGAAAGGAGGAGTGACTATTGAAGTGTGGACGAAAAACAATGGAACCTTGCAATCGACTCTATGGAGATGGAGTTATATATCGAAAGAGAATAATTTACACATGTGAAGGTTGGTGCGCTATTATTTATTTTTCCTTTTCTTTCTGTAGAGCTTCTTTCATTGTAAAATGCATGTGCGATTCTGCAGATGGATGTTACACCGGCTTGCCTATTTTAACTCCATTGGCAATCTATCGTTTTCTTTTTTCCGATATTATGGTTATTGGATACCAAACTTCATTTAGATCTTGAACTACTTTCAAATGCCAATATATCTCATTAAAAGGCTAAATACCCTCGGACATTACAACTCTAGAGGCCAACTTCAACTAGGATGAAATGAATGTCTCTATTTTTTTCTTCCTATCCTTTTGGTGAAGGCCTTGGGGCTAGAAAGATTCGCTAAATTGTTCTTCGGAGTATGTTGGGATGTCATCAAAGGTGGCCCCCACAGTTTCATTCACAAGGTCCATGAATTCAAGACATCATATTTGGGCTTTGATAAACTCATCAAAAATCATATTGCTTCACTAAAATGTGGATAAGTTTAAGCCACTTAGATTGTTCCATAGCTTTGCAATAGAAATAACCAAGCTATTGGCCATGAAGAAATCTCCGTCCCAATAGGACACTGTGTCAGCACCACCTCCATGACTTCCACTGTAGGTCATTTCAGGATATTCATCAAATTAAACATCTAAATCATTTTACATGGTTAACTAGACTTTCTTGCTGGAGGTGGTTGCCACTTTAAGTTGTGGTCAAAACATACATGAACTAGCTATGTTTTCTCTTCACCATGATCACTTCCTGAGGTACTCCAGAACGGATTGAGGTCTCCATCATGATGTTCATCCTTGCTACTGCCCCCCTGCAAAAGCTGATTAAGCGGGAGTGATTTATGGATTGTAAAGCCTATCATAGCAAAATGCATTTTATTCATGCTCTATCTTTATGCGGGTGATGCAGAAATGTTTTCTGATGTGGGCATTCATGAGATTCTTACAATTGTGAAAATCTAAAATGATGTGCTTTTATGGTGGCTGCTTACCAACCTGGAAAGAAAAGAAATAAATTCTTAATAAGATGCCAAATTGGCGATTTCGCTCGAG
>NC_041386.1:688363464-688382978 GCF_002162155.2 Triticum dicoccoides
GGAAACGGAATATGGTGATGATGAATTTCACATGATTGATCACATACGTGTTTGCGGTGAGCGCAGTCGAGTTCAAGAGGCGGCATTGTGGTGACATCACAGGAAATACGTTGAGTGCGCCGTGATGTTTATGCTCCGTGGGCTCGATTCGCTGCATCCTATACTTCCCACAGCAGCGCTTATCTACTGTACCAATGTTTCCGATTCCTGCTTGTCCTTGCATGTCCCAATGTTTTCCTTTCTCATTGTGCTGATATATGAAAACAAAGGGTAAATAAAAGTGTGGAGGGATGAACAACATAGTAGCATGCTTCTTGGAGCCGGTGTGGCACATGTAAGAAATACTCGAGCGGACAACATCATTGGCACCCATCTTAAAGTTGGGTGCATATTTATTATTTACGAGAGGGAAGTGATAGATCCTCTGGATCGGAGTAGGCTAGATCATCCGGCGAACCTACCTTCTCCTGGTGCTGACGTGCTCGAGCCGGAGGCCATCGTGGTGCTGTGGCGCACCGTGATGGCGGAGAGTGGGCGAGGTGGTGGCGGCGGCGATGTATGGGTTGTGCACTACTAGGAAAAGAGCTATAGATAGGATTGACACTAATGGCGCACCGAGAAAGCAGTGCGCTACTACTATATACTAATGGTGCATCAGTTGGTGATGCGCCATTAGTGTGGAAGATACTAATGGCGCACCAGACAAAAGGTGCACCGTGTCACAGTGCGCCATTACTAGTTTAAACTACTAATGGTGCACCGTGTCACAGTGCGCCATTAGTATATTTTTTTTTTACATTTCTGCAAAACTACTAATGACGCACCACATGCAGATGCGTCATTAGTAACCCTGGTTACTAATGGCGCATCTGCAGGTGGTGCGCCATTAGTAACCTGGGACCCCAACAAGATATTTTGGACAGCCACACCTACCCACTCACTTTCCCCACTTCATTCCCTCCACCTCCTTCTCCAAGCTTTCGGCTGCCTCCTCCTCCTCACCTCATTTGCATCACAGATTCATCAAAATTAAGTGGTGAAATTACCTTTTTTGATAGGTAAGGAAGGCGAAATCTATCTTCATGTTGTAGATCTACTTTTTTTCTCCCTAGCTCGCTCCAACAACGTGCACATGCACTTTTTGTGGCCTAGCTAGATCTATGTATGTTTGTGATGTTGCATATGATTGTGGTGTTGCATATATGTTTGTGTCTGCAGGTACCGGTATTTGAAATGCGATAGTTGCCATTATTTTGCCGGAATGTTGATTCATTTCCGTTTCGGCGAGAATTTTGGCACTATTTTTAGTCCTATTTTTAGGGAAGGTCATGCCAAAAATTTTTTGGTTCTAAAACATCGTTTTGCTCTACCCCGCAGGCGACCATGGTCCGCACGATGACCGAAGGCATCGTGAATAGGTTTTTGAGCTCCGCGAAGGCCGAGATGCTTCAAAAGAACGAGACGGAGATAAGATGTCCGTGTCGAAGATGCAAGCTGAAGAGCCTTGTTGCGGACCCGGATTCCGGGCAGGTGCGGGACCACCTGCTCTTGCGTGGTTTCATGGATGGCTATCGGTGGCAAGGTGATGAAGATGACTATGAAGTCGTCCATGGGGGGCCGGGCAAGAAATGAGGAAGGGCAACAAGACAATCACCGCGCCGAGGGCGGGCGAGAAGACGAAGAATCTCCAGGACATGATCACGACGGTGATGCTGTACACAGTCATCATGTAGAAGATGTCGTACATGATGATGAGGAAGATCAAGACGAAGGGCATGATCATGAAGATGAAGATGCCGGAGCAGACGACGATGGAGGCTGGGTGCAGGACCCTCATATTCAAGAGTTGCTTCTCAAGCAGACGGATAACGCAAGAGCTGCCGCCCGAGAGAAAGCCAAGCTGGATCAACTGGAGATAGACGCGGTTACTCCATTGTCTGAAGGATGCAGGCCCGAGGATACCTGCCTAAAAGTAACGCTCATGGCTCTGGAGATGAAGGTAAAACACAAAATGACCGACGCATGCTTCGACGAGAACATGTCATTCTGGCATGAACGTCTTCCCAAGGGGACTCAGCATTTGGGAAGGATCCAAGGAACATCGTGCTGGGCGCGAGCACCGATGGAGTCAATCCGTTTGGCAGCCAGAGAAGCACACATAGCACCTGACCTGTGTTTGTGTGGATGTACAACCTTCCCCCCTGGTTGTGCATGAAGAGGAACTACATTCACATGAGTATGCTAATTGAAGGACCGAAACAACCAGGGAACGACATCAATCTGTATCTGGGGCTGCTGAAGGAGGAGCTAGACACGCTGTGGAAAGCGCCAGCCAATACGTGGGACGCCGCAGAGAAAGAATATTTCCCTATGAGAACCACAGAGAAAGAATATTTCCCTATCTCAGTTACGGATATCTCGCGGGGTAGGTAGTCCACGGATTTTCTAGATGTAGTCGTACGTCTTCACGATCCGACCGATCCAAGTACCGAACGTATGACACCTCCGAGTTTAGCACACGTTCAGCTCGATGACGATCCCCGGACTCCGATCCAGCAAAGTGTCGGGGATGAGTTCCGTCAGCACGACGGCATGGTGACGATGATGATGTTCTACCGGCAAAGGGCTTCGCCTAAACTCCGTGACGATATGACCGAGGTGGAATATGGTGGAGGGGGCACCACACACGGCTAAGGAACGATCTTGAAGATCAACTTGTGTGTCATGGGGTGCCCCCCTGCCCCTGTATATAAAGGAGGGAGGGGGGAGGTGCGGCCGGCCAAGGAGGGCGCGCCAAGGAGGAGTCCTACTCGCACTGGGAGTAGGATTCCCCCTTCCAAGTAGTAGGAGTAGGAGTCAAGGAAAGGGGGAAGAGAAGAGAAGGAAGGAGGGGGCGCAGCCCCTCCCCCTAGTCCAATTCGGACTAGGCCTTGGGGGGGCGCCCAACCTCTCCTCTCTCTTTCCCCTAAAGCCCAATAAGGCCCATATACTCCCCGACCAATTCCCGTAACTCTCCGGTACTCCAAAAAATACCCGAATCACTCGGAACCTTTCCGAATTCCGAATATAGTCGTCCAATATATCGATCTTTACGTCTCGACCATTTCGAGACTCCTCGTCATGTCCCTGATCTCATCCGAGACTCCGAACTCCTTCGGTACATCAAAACTCATAAAGTCATAATATAACTGTCATCGAAACCTTAAGCGTGCGGAGCCTACGGGTTCGAGAACTATGTAGACATGACCTAGAACTATTCTCGGTCAATAACCAATAGCGGAACCTGGATGCTCACATTGTCTCCTATATATTCTACGAAGATCTTTATCGGTCAAACCGCATAAGAACATACGTTGTTCCCTTTGTCATCGGTATGTTACTTGCCCGAGATTCGATCGTCGGTATCTCAATACCTAGTTCAATCTCGTTACCGGCAAGTCTCTTTACTCGTTCCGTAATACATCATCCCGCAACTAACTCACTAGTTACAATGCTTGCAAGGCTTATAGTGATGTGCATTACTGAGTGGGCCTAGAGATACTCTCCGACAATTGGAGTGACAAAACCTAATCTCGAAATACGCCAACCCAACATGTACTTTTGGAGACACCTGTAGTACTCCTTTATAATCACCCAGTTACGTTGTGACGTTTGGTAGCACCCAAAGTGTTCCTCCGGTAAACGGGAGTTGCATAATCTCATAGTTACAGGAACATGTATAAGTCATGAAGAAAGCAATAGCAACATACTAAACGATCAAGTGCTAGGCTAACGGAATGGGTCATGTCAATCACATCATTATTCTAATGATGTGATCCCGTTAATCAAATGACAACTCATGTCTATGGCTAGGAAACTCAACCATCTTTGATTCAACGAGCTAGTCAAGTAGAGGCATACTAGTGACACTATGTTTGTCTATGTATTCACACATGTATTATGTTTCCGGTTAATACAATTCTAGCATGAATAATAAACATTTATCATGATATAAGGAAATAAATAATAACTTTATTATTGCTTCTAGGGCATATTTCCTTCAGGGAGTGGGCGGGGGGAGAGCGTGGAGTGAACTGTCTAGGGTTTACTCCGACGAGTGAATGGGGAAGAATGTATATTGGGTCGGGTGGGCGAGCATGGGTCAGGTCCGATGTGGCGGACGCGTCCGGTCGCCCCCATATCCGCCCGGTATTTGGGCCTGATATGAGGGGTGCCGATCAACACGGGCGTTTGAGGCATGACTGAGGCGCCCGTCTAGGTCACATTATTGTGACCGGACGGGCCACCCGGGTGTTTGAGGCAGGTTCGGGGTGCTCTACTATAGATGCTCTCACAAGCCTTCTCAAAGTCAATCTTGAAAACTACTCCACTCATGTTTTTTTACTGCATCTCATGAATGGTAACATTTGTGATTACTACTTCATCGCACATATTCATTCTTCGCATAAAAGCTACTCCCTCCGTTCCTAAATATAAGTCTTTGGAGAGATTTCACTATGGACCACATACGGAGCAAAATGAGTGAATCTATATTCTAAAATGCATCTAGATACATCCATATGTGTTCCATAGTAAGTTTCTCTACAAAGACTTATATTTAGGAACGGAAGGAGTATTTGAGATGACCGGACGGCATGGCCACTAACCATGTTGAGCATACTATTAGCCACTTCCATGAAAATTTTGAAGCGGACATTTAGGAAACATGTGAGTCTATATTCCAACAAAACAATCTTACCAAAATTAAGGCTGGATAGGTCAAGTTGATCGGCGTGAAGACTATTGAACAACACCAATAGGTCAGACACGATGACATCTCAGAAATTGTGATATAATTACGCGGGAAAGCCATCAGGGCCTGCAGCTTTATTATGTTCCCTTTGAAGCACCATAACTCTCACCTCCTATTGAGAGAAAGGAGTTACGTGGATGTTTTTCTCTTCTGTCGTGACTTGACAAAAGTTTGCTAAATATATGTTTGACTCTCAACAAAGGTGTCAACCGACGCATGATGTTACTTTCTATGGCGTTTTCCAAATATATGGATAGCATGGTTACTGTGCATTGGACGCGGAGTTTCTGCTCCCGAGCTTAAATGGGCTCGGGTGACCAGTAAAATTGAAAAAAAATCAATTTTTTTGCAAGAAACATTGACAAAAGTTTTAAGTGCTTGCAAAAATTCGTCAAGAAATGACATTCCCAGAAGGTGTGGCGAAAAAAATCGGTACTCTGAAAATGGTACTTTCAAAAGCATTTTGAAGTACTGAATTTGTTTTTTTGCCACGTCTTACAGGAATATGATTTCATGACGAATTTTTGCAGGCACTTAGAACTTTTGTGAATGTTTCTCCCAAAAAAAAGTTGGATTTTTTGTATTTTATTCGATTTTACTGTTCACCGAGCTCATTTGAGAAAGACACTTTTGACCTGCATCTTCATTATATAAAGAGAATCGACGGGCTAGTTGAATATCCGATTGAAAACCGATTGAAATTACCTCTAGCTTACAGAGCATTACCTCCTAAGAAGTGCATGTGCACTTTAAGGCATTGGCTAAGATCCATGGAGAGCATTGCTAGTGAAAAATAAACCCTGGATCAGTTCGCAGCATTATCGCGAAGAGGTTAGAAGTACTTGCCGCTGTGCATGGCCACTTCAGTGTTTGGCTATGTTCCCGATTCCACCCTGGAGCAGTGACTTGTGTGTGATATACAAGTTTGGAGGGAATAACTTTAACTAAAACCAAAGAATCAAATTAAAGGTGACCTGATTATTGTTGGTTCGATAAGAATCAAAGAATCAAATTAAAGATGTTATCGGAGTATATGCTAATCTAGGACCAGTCTGGCCGAAAATTGACATTTGAGCACGGGCGCAACGGAGCACTTTATTTTGAAGTTCAAAAAAGAAGATTTGTACGCCTCGAAAGTTTTCAAATTTTTGCGTGCATGAACATATACAAGTGCAGAATATTAGGCCAAAATCTTATCAATATAGTCTTTCCGTTCTTTTTAAAGATTCCACTATGTATGTAAATTCACTCATTTTACTCAGTATATAAACATGTTTTAGAGTGTAAATTTACTCATTTTACTCCATATGTAGTCTGTACTGAAATCTCTAAAGGACTTATATTTGGGAACAGAGGTAGTACAGCTTACATGTAAAAGATACAAAAAAAGACAAAATACATGAAAATTAGGGGCTTTTTTTTTGTTGTTTAGGGGCCAAAATTTACAGGTGCTTAGACCACATGCATGCATTCTCAAGTAAAAAAATTCATTTTTTTCAAATCTTTTAAACACTTTTTTGGAGCAGTTCAAAATAAAGTGTTGTGTTGCCCCCATGTTCTGAAAATCCGTTTTACAGTCTGGCTGACTACTTCCTTTAAGAAAGACCCACACCGAGTCCCCTACCTCGTATATTATCATGAAGGGCCGGTGCCTTAACAGTTGACAGTTAATATTGTGGTGGACAAAGAACTTAATTAGCTCCATTCTCAAGTTCAAGCTAGCTCGCTGGGCTCGCGAGCTGAGGGTGCTTTAACTTTAAGAGTTTAGGTAAGCTCAAATTGTGGGTTCAAATGTCTCAAATGATTAATCAACAAAATTATTATGTAAATTTCCAACATGTATCTATAAATTTTCAATTTTCCTAATTTTTGGCCATCTAATTTTAAGTAGACTAGACTTGGCTCATAGGTCGGATGGAATGGAAGATACGAGGTGGTATGAAGGATTCCGCGGAATGTTTTACAAGCAATATAGCCATTATTTTGTGCTATACACTACAAAAATTGAACAAAATTATTTTAGTTTGACAAATTTGCTTAGACTGAAAGACTAACCGTGGTGGCTACAAAACTGATCTTGCATTTACATGTTGGTTGCTGGCTTGTCAAGAAACGAACTACTCGTAGAAAGTAGGCTCAGCTCGGCTCCACGAAACCAATCCAAGCCAATCAGGCTTGATCGAGCAGTTCTCAGAACACTATGACGGTGTACATCTGATACTGATCACAAGGTGAACATAAGAAGGAATCTATTTCTTTCTTTCGAAGGAAAAGCTAGGTACAGATACTTGCCTTGAGCACGTGAAGAAGCACAAATTCTTGCCACCCATCCACATGGGTGCATACCGAATTAGTTCATCACCGATTTGAGCTAGACATGAAGCCACCGGCCGGCACCGTTGTTGTGCAACCGGTGCATCTCCAATACAGAGCGCGAGGAGAACTAGACACAAAGCCACCGGCCGGCGGAGGGAGGAGCTAGCAATGGCGGAGCTTGCATCGGGCGCCGTGAGCTCGCAGCTGGGCGTCATCCGCAATGAGGCCCTGCTGCTAGGCCGCGTCCGGCATGACGTGCAGTTCATCCAGGAGGAGATGGAGAGCATGCAGAGCTTCTTAGCGCACCTGTCAAAGAAGGCGCCCGGCGGTGGCGAGCAAGACGAGCAGATGCGCACGTGGATGAACCAGGTCCGACTGCTCGCCCAGGACAGCAACAACTGCATCGACATGTACCTGTACCGCGGCAACCCCGAGCTCCATCTCGCCAGCGGCGGCCTCCGGCGCTACGTCTTCTGGCTTCCCTGGTTTGTGCACAAGATTGTGGCGCAGCGTCGCGCGGCCATCCAGCTGGGTGTGCTCAGGGAAAGGGCGCATGACATTGGCGAGCGGCGAACCAGGTACTGTAACATTTTCTGCATTCTCAGAACACTATGCTGTAGCATATTTGCCGCAATTAGCCGCTTTTATCTCCAAATCCATGGCAGACAATTAACAACAGAAATAACAATAATAGACAAGAGTGTGGTTTTTTCATACCCCATATGGGTACACCTTCTACCTACACCATTCAGTTTGCATGAAGATCCATGCTATCCTTGTATAGAAATTTCTCATTTTTGTTTCTTCCAAACAAGAGGACATTTGACATTGGAACTTTGCAAGTCAACTACACACAAGTGCCACTCTTTGTATAAATTGTTTCCGATCTTTTTGATAAGCCATAAAGTTGTCAAATTTCAAAATTTGAATGAGCTGTATCGTTTTGAAAAATTCCTATTGCGCCAAGAAATCTGAAAATATTTCTGCACATGGCAATACTTGTGTGATGTTGATCTGCAAAGTTTGGAGTTCAATTTTTCTTTTATTTGGAGAAACAATAAAAAGAAGTTTGTCCAGAAGAATTTTGATGCAATAATAGACAGTGAAGATAGAAGGTGTACTGGTATGGTTGTACAATTACAACTTTCCCTAATAATAGACATCCATGCAATCAAGGGGAACATAACAAAGAACATGCCTCAACAACCGCTCTAAGAAATAGAAATCCAAGAGTGACTATTTCTTAATCGGCTTACAAATAGTTTGTTTTCATTTGATATGTAATTATTTATAGCCATCCGATGTAGATTTTATCATAGCTTTGTACTCGTATGAATATCAGATCCTATGAATGTTAGTATCGATTTGCAGTCAGGTATTTTAAGTGCCTTTGAAATAGCAAAACCATTGAAATTCAATTACATCTTGGCTCATGTATGTACAAAATCGCAAGGTGGATTTCTAAGTTGTCTGGTTTATGTTGAGATATAAACATGGTGAAGGAGTGTGTAAATTATAGGGCGTACTACTCCCAGATTTCATACATGTTGCTTCAAAGAGTAAAAATACATCACAAGTAAATTGAAAAGGAAACAGCCATATAAGGAAACAAAGCTTCGAATAAGGGTTAAAACATAAAAAATTCATCAAAATACTAAACAAGAATTCTTCTCATTTTGAGACTTCCAAATTATGTCAATATACTCACACACGTTCTTGCATTTATGGTGAAGCCAAGCAAATAGCGCCAGTACTTGCTCACAGACCGCAGTTCCCTGCTTCCACTATGGTTGTTCATCCGATTCGAGTGCATTAAGGTATAAATAGAAGCACTAATATCTAAACATGCAATTCTTCAAATTTGAAAAATTAATAAATACAGTACAACCATAAGAGAATGCTTAGAGACACAATTATACCAATGGAAATAATTGGTCATCAACAAAAACTTGTACCATAAAGTGATGACAGCACAAGGTTGTGTTTCTCCACTAGTGTGCGTCAAGGGATCTATCGTGCCATCAATATATTCATAACCTAATAGTCGCATGGACACCCCAAGGTATGGAGGAACAAAGGGGCACTGACATGGATGGCAAGAGAGTGGCACAAAAGTGAAAATCTATTGATTTCCTTAAAAATGCCTGCCTCAAATGAGAGGGGATGTTGAGAGTGTCAATCTGCTTTGTGCTCCATAGAACATGGTATTTTCAACAGTACAAAATATAATCAGAAGTTTAAAAAGTTCAATTTTTTTCACGGATATCTATAAATGTATTCAACATACTCCCCCTAGTCCTTTTTACTTCGGATATAAGATTTTCTTGAAGTTAAACTTCGTAAAGTTTGACCATATTTATATTCAGAAAAATATCAACATCTACAATACCAAATTCATACAATATGAAAATTAAATTCATGATGCATCTAATGATGTTGATTTTGTATTATAAATGTTGATATTTCATCTATAAAATTGGTCAAACTTTACGAAGTTTGACTTTAGAAAAGTCTTATATGTGGATTAGAAAGGACCGGAAGCAGTACATGTAAAATGTTAGTAAAGAAACTTCAATTTAAAAGCTACCCAAAATACAAATCCGTAGCGACACAAATTATTATTTATGTTTACCCTATGTCTAAAACATATATTGATAAAAACATGTATGTACATGAATACTAGACATCTATAAAAATATTTGTTATTATCTTTCCAGAAAAATTAGGCACCAAATATTGTTTTTGCTTTTTTGGAGGAGTCACTAGTAGAAAACGGAGCTTTAATACCGGTTCATAAGGGAGACTAAATAGTGGAGACTAACCCCCCCCCTCCCCGTTTAGTACCAGTTCGACACCAACCGCCACTAAAGACCCACCACGTGGCGTGAGCTCGCGCCGTGGTATGGGGGACCTTTTTTGGAAATTTTTTTAAATTACTTTTTGAAAATTTTGGAAAAAAAGGATTTTTTTTTATTTTCAATTTTCTGATCTATTTGATGATTTAGTCTCTAATCGCCCCTCTTAACTACTCAAGTGTGGATCACTCATTCCAAATCGTCTAACTTCCCGACCAGTCACCCATCCTCTCACTCCCCCAGCCTAAGCACGCTTAACTTCGGAGTTCTATTCCCCCTACTTTTCAAGTCTGCACTTGTTGTTTTGCTGACAAATATAAGTTGTAAATCCTATTAACCCTCAGTAGTTTAGCTTGAGCATTAGGTCACACATTTCACCGTTTGAGTTTGAAACTATTATTCTAAAAAACAGTAATTATTTAGTAACACTAATATTTCTTGAATAAGTTTGACCATAGTTTGACCAGATTTGACCAAAATTCAAAAAATTGAAATAATTATTTAGTAACACTAATATTCTTGAATAAGTATGTAGTAACATTAATACTTCTTGAATAAGTAGTTTGACCAGATTTAACCAAAATTAAAAAAACTTAAATTTGAGCATATCTTTTTCTCCTTTTGGAATTTAAGGATTCTAAAAAATTGCAAACAAGGCGTAGGCTGTCAAAATCGGATGCGGATTTTCGTGCTGAATTTTTTAATGTATTATACGTTTTTTTCCGACATCGTATGCAAAAGTTATAGCCGTTTTACATTTTCCCTACACTTTTTGCAAAACATGTCCAAATTTTAGTTTTTTAATTTTCCTTACTAGTAGATGTAGTAATATTACTACATCTCGAAGAATTTTATTTTTGAATTTTTTATCATTTTCTTTTGTATTTTTCAAAACTGAAATGGCGATACACGGGGAGGGGGGGTAGGGGGTTTGAAAATTGCCCTTTAGTACCGGTTTGTGCCACGAACCGGTACTATAGGTCAAACCCCTTTAGTACCGGTTCGTGGCATGAACTGGTACTAAAGGTTAGCCCTTTTGTACCGGTTTGTGCCACGAACTGGTACTAAAGGTGATCGCGGGGCCCCATCCTGACGCCAGCCTGCCACCATCCCTTTAGTACCGGTTCGTGGCACGAACCGGTACTAAAGGTTCAAAACGAACCGGCATTTATGCATAGCCGTTCGTACCGGCACTAATGGTACCATTAGTACCGGGCCAAAATCGAACCGGGACTAATGTGTCTCATATTAGGTCATTTTTCTACTAGTGAGTGGATGTAGCTCGCCTCCCTTGATCAAGGCTCTTTTTTTGTCCCCTAGATTTTTTGTGGGATCAGTTTGGGATCCAAAAAAAGTGCCTTGATCAAGCAAAATATTCCACTGGCGGAAAATAAAACTGAACGGAAAAATATGAAAATGAGAAGTATAAAATAATGAAAAAGGATAAGAAACAAAGACAAATAGGTGAAAATATTTTTTTCAAAGACGTAAAAACCATGAAATGCACAAACTTGGGAAAATCGCATAAACACCACAAAAATAAACAAGTAAATTGGACAATGAAGGAAGAAAACACTATAGAAGGAAATGGGTTGGCCCATTAAGCAAGCCCCCTACCACTCTGCTTATTAGGAAGGAGGGTTTGGAATAGGATTTGCAGGTTCCCACTACCGATCTGGCAGTCCCTACTATGGAATCATGCACTAGGATTCAATGCACTAAGGCCCAAATTATGTAGACCACTCAACAACGCAGCTCAAGTGAACATCACGATCATGGAACAATTCAATACTACTAGTTAAAAAAACATTAAAAAATGTAATGGAAGAAATTAGGATTTCTATTTGAACAAAAAATGAAATAAGTACAGCAAATTGAAAGTTTTCATGGAACCATGCTATATTACTAATAGAAAATTAACATAAGTGGCAAAATAGTCATGCTGGAATCAATAAATAATTCTATTGCAACAAAAAATTAAAATAAGTGGAACAATATAGGATTTCTACTGGAAAACAAAGAATAAGTGAGACAAAAAGGAAGTTGTGGGACAATTCCGGATTATTATTAGGACAAGGAATTAGTATAAGTAGAGCAAAACAATCATATTGGACAACTCAGACTCCTAATGCAACAAAAAAAATCATGATACAACATTATTACTATTAGAATGAAAAAGACCGAAATAAAAATATAATTAACAACAGAACAAAAAGGAAGCCAACTTGGCACAATCCATAGTAAGTGGTGGAACAAAAATTATCACCATGCAACAAATTCAATACAACTTGTTGAACAAAAAAGTGGGAAAATCATCTTCACGATAATTTAGGATTTATATTCGGACAAGAAAAGTGGAACAAAAATAATGTCACTGGAATAATTCAAGATTAGTACATGAATAGAGAAATTAATATAACGGGAACAAATTACTCATGATGAAGCAATTCAAGATTACTAAAATTCATCATGGAACATAATTATTGCAAGAATAAAAAGTGTGGAACAAAAATAAAATTGTCAGAGGAAAAAGCTCAACTAGTGAAACAGAAAAAATAAATTGGAAGAAATTGAAAGTTGTTGTAAAGAAATCTACGATTACCGGTGGAAAATTCATCTGAAAAGGAAGTCGTCGTGAATATTCAGGATTAAGTGGCGCGAAATAGATTAAAATAAGTAAAACAAAAACCATTAAATACAAAAAATAGTACATATCAAAAAATAAAATGGATATAATATGTATTGTGAAATCAAGAAATTAAAAGAATTGTAAGTAAAAAAATTATAATAAATTAACGACACAATATAGAATGGAGGGAGTAATGAACATTTTTCCTGACAAAAAATAATGATGAACAATTTAATTATACATGTAAACAGTGCACACATACAAACGCATGTATCACTATACTAGAGAGATAATAAAAGAGAAATTATTTTAAATACACGCAACATGGAATAAAAAAGCATCTAGGCCTCATCAACCCATCAATAGGATATAGTCCAGCTGCCCTTCATGCAATGTACGCCTTTGACCTTACTCGCTTGACATGGGATGCAACATTAGTTGTGCTTTGTTAGGCTTAATTTTTGGCCTTTTGGTTTCATCTTATGAACATAGTAATTAACAAGTAGGAACTAATAAATGAGGCTGACAGTTCAGTCATGCTAGAATTAAATGTCAGCCTCTGATAAAATATTGAACAATTACTACTGAGTTTATAGTTACTAGTAAAAACTAATAAATGAGGGGAGGAATCATATGCTACTAGTGCATATGGCTGTGCAACTAACAACACTTAGATGAATACCTACTGATAAATGAAATGGCAAACTCTCGGCTGAAACTGACTATTATAGCTAGTCAGCTACCAAGCGACTATTTTGTCACATAATATAATTCTGAAGATAATTCGCTTTAAGTTGTATATACGTGGACATTGAGAAAACATCTAGCCAATTCCCCCCTCCTCTAGAGTCTTACCTAAATAAACCACCACAACGCCCTCAAAAAAATAAAATAGAAAGATAAACCACCACTCCATTTTGACTATTTGATGAGATAAACCTATCAAAGGTCTCGGAATTTCCACCTGGCTTATATATATTCCAGTTACAGAAGTTATTTTTCTTCATCTGTTGTTGTGGCTACATGGTTGAACTTTTCATTCTAATTAATTATTTCTGGCATGCTACAGGTATGGCGTTGAGGTCCCGGCGAAGGAGGCGGCAGCGGCACTGTCGCCTACAGCGGAGGAGCAAGCATCCTCATCATCCGCTAGTTCCGGTGATGAAAAAGAAAAGAGCAATGATCAACTCATGCTAGCAATGGCAACGACTAACCACTCTGGTGTAAGAGGGACATTTTACCAGCCTCGTACGCTGGAGGAGAACACTAGGGTGAAGCTAGCAGAATGGATAGAGGATGTCGCACAACACCACACTGCTGAGGGGGAGCCTGTACCATCAGTCGCCATTGTGGCACTGGATAAGGAGGAAACCCTGGCTATTGTGAAGGAAGCTTCGGCAATGTGGGAAAAACATTGTCCCAGCAGGCCCAGTGTCATGGTCGACATCCCGGCAGTGCACTTGTTTGCTTGAGCCCTTCGAATTCGGGACATTCTGTACTACATCCTGCGGCAGCTTCAATCTGCCGAACCCCAGCCCCAGCAACAGCAAGGTCAAGTCAGCGAAGACGAGACTAATAAAATAAAAAGTGATATTCGCTTAGAAAAATGGAAGCTGCTCAATCAATTGATAGAACAAATCCAAGCAATGAACCTGGCCAACAAGTTTGAAGAAATCAAGAACACCATGGAAAAAATGAAGGGCGGACAACTGCAGATCAACTTGGAACAAATGGATGAAGACCCGCTGGGTCTGCCAGAATCCGTTAAAGATAAACCCTTAGGCGTACTCCTCCAAGCGCTGTGGCATCTCAAGCACAAGCCAACTAAAGGTGTGCCTGCTACCAAAGAAGACCTAGAAAGGAAGGAAGACACAGTCAGAGATCTAGAAAGGAAGGAAGACACAATCACACACGAGGCTATCATCAAGGGAACATCCAAGAAGCTTAAAGGGCATATGGAAGAAGATGAAGGAAAGGGAATTCGTCTCAATGAAATAATGAACAGATCCTAAGGGAGGTGTTCCCCCAGGTGACCACCAAGAAGCGCCCACAGATCCAAGAGCAAGCCAGCGCCGTCAGCACCACTAGCACCATTATATTGGTCGAGGATCAAATCAAAGAAATGATCCGCAAGGTCCTTCAGGAGAAATCCGTGCACAAACCATGTGCTGAGCTGCAGGAAGACAAATCCACGAAGAAACCAAGTCCAGTTGATCTGCAGGAAGACAAATCCGTGAAGAAAATAGATATAGTTGATGATATACAAAGTCAGCATTGTATTCCGGATGCTCTAACTAAAGAAACCATAGCAAAGATTCGGGAAATAGAGTGCACGATGCAAGACCAGCTCCAAATCAAAGAAATCATGGACAAAATTGGAGATCGTTTGATGAGCCAAGATGGCCAGATCCTTGTTATCCTCAAACTTGATGATGACTGGGTATCTAGATGGGAGGAGACCAAAAATGCTTTCAGCATGTTTGGTCGCATAACTGGTGCACTGATGGTGACATTCAAAGATAACATAGCACGAGCCAAAGAATATTGTTGGCCAGTGCAGGAGCCTATAGACTATTGTCTTCTTGGCCTCTACTGTGATACTGCACTTGAGCTTACAAAAAAACCACATGCTTGAAGATAACCCGAAGATTTATATTGACATCTTGGACAAGTGTAAGCAACAAGAATTCTGCATGAAGATCTTCATTCATGCTTTGCACGCCAACCCCAAGAGGAGCCATGAAGAGCTAAGCAAGTTGCACAAAGCCCTGAAGCCGGTACCTCAAGCTTCACCCACATCTGGGCACAACTCATTCGACGGCAATATCATTGCTAAGAAGATGTTCATGTTCTCTTACAGTGACCTGCCTAAGGAATACAGGTCTTGCTTGCTATACCTAGCAATTTTCCCTCGATGACAACACATCAGGCGGTCAACCTTGATAGGACGGTGGGTTGTAGAGGGGTTGATGACCAAGCAAGACTGGGTGAGTTCTGTTCGACATGCCAATCGATGTTTTGATGCGCTAATTAACCGGTGGCTTGTTTATCCTGCTGATATTAGTGCAACAGGACAGGTGAAGAGCTGTGTAATAGGTGATGTAGTTCATGGATTCATAACCAAGATCGCCAGAAAACAACGCATTATAGAAACACGGCTGTCACATTACTTGGCTCGCCACTTCTCCATTTTCAACAATCTTCGAATCCGTCGCTCTGATAAAATCAACAGATTCTTCGAAAAGCTCTATGAAGAATCATTTCGAGTATCCATTATCAAGGTGCTAGATCTAGAAGGATGTAAATGCTTCGGTTGTGAGAACCAGCGATACCTCAAGGACATCCGCGGAACAATGGTACTGCTCAAGTATCTGAGTCTAAGGGGAACAGATGTTAAACAGCTGCCTAGTGAAATCAACAACCTCCGTGAGCTGGAAGTATTGGATATTCGGGACACCCATGTGCCCGAGTCTGCAACAGTAAATGTCCTACTGCTGAAGCTGAAGCGTTTGCTAGCTGGACACCTGTGCCAAGGGCAGGCAGTACTGAAATATCTTACGTTCCTGAGAAGATCGGAAAAATGTTAAATATGGAGGTATTGTCCAATGTCAAGGCACAGAATCATCAAGTTTTGAAAGATATTGGAAAGCTGTGGCAACTAAGGAAGCTTGGTGTGGTTATTGGAGACAATGACAAACTCATTAGGAATTTGCTTCGAGCTATCAGTGACTTGCATGAGTGCCTCAAGTCTCTATAAATCACTCTTCCCATGACTAAGCAAGATCCTTCCAACGAAGATTTTCCAAGTACTGTTCTCCAATATTATAAACAACCTCCCAAGCTTCTTCTTGAGAGCCTAAGCATTACTGGAACCACAAAAAAGGGGCAACTTCTTCAAGTGCTGACCAAACATAACGACTTCTTGCAACTTGCGAAGATAACTCTAACTGGAACCCGACTGAAGCAGGATGATCTGAAGGTCCTCAACAAACTTCCCAATATAGTTTGTCTCAGGCTACGAGACAAAGCATACATCGACAGCAAGCTCACCTTCGAGAATGTCAAATTCAAAAATCTCAAGTGCTTTCTTGTTGAGGGCTCTAACATGACTGACATCTTGTTTGAAGGTGGGGTCCTTAAGCTGGAGAAGATCATTTTATGCTCAACCGATGGCATACAATCTCTTTCTGGGGTCGAAGCCCTTCCAGAACTGAAGGAAGTCGAGTTGAACAACAACAACAACAAGCTTTCATTATTTGACAAGGCTGAGAAAGTTCCCAAGGTGACTCTTTGTAGTACCAAACTGAGCGAAGATGACCTGAAAATGTTCGCCAAGATACGATATATGCGCTGCCTAGTCCTGAAGGAGGAAGCTTGTGTTGAAAGCCGGATTAAGTTCAACAAAGATGAGTTCCCAAGTCTCAACCTTCTTATTGTCGATGGTTCTGCCATCACCAAGATAGAGTTCGCCAGCGGATCTGCTCCTAAGCTCGAGAAAATCATCTGGTCCTTCACAAGGGGCACGGTGGGGAGTCTGTCAGGCATTGACAACCTTCCAAAATTGAAGGAGCTCGAGTTCAATGGCGAATTGATCCCTGTTGAGTTGAAAGAAGCAATTAACAAACATAAAAATAAACCCAATCTTATACACAACAAACCAGAAAACCAATACCAAGAAATGGGACACATAGAAGAAATGGGCAAGGCTGCAAGATTCCCATCCTGCTGGAAGAGCCAGGATTGATGACGGAGGTGCCGTTCCTATCATATCCATTCATCATTGACCGACTGCCATCCGATGTTGTGGTTTGTGTGTGCTATTTGGCTTGCTATTGTGTGTTTTCTGTCCACATTGCACATGTGACATATATGTTCTGTGTCTGTGTATGTCGATCGACTGAATGTGTGACCTTGCTACTTGTTATAAATGGTGTCCTTGCTACTAAGATTGGCTCGAGCGCTGGATGGTCCAACTTATCGTGTTGGCTTTACTTACCATACCACATGGCCTGACGACTAGACTCAATATGTCGTAATTGCCCTTACTTTTCTTTAGGATCAATTGTTCTTAATTTTAACCGAGTGAACAACTGGCGTCTTTTTAAGCCACCAACCAAATGTTGTGATAGTATTTTGAGAATTTTCCAAAACATGTCATTTTTTAAACTCTAGCCCTGAAAGTGTTAAGTTTTAGCTATATATCCGTTAGTTAATTGATGATTAGTTGGAGCGCGTAGGCAGTTGTTAAGACGAGTAAGTACATGTATGTAAGGTTCAATTGCAGTCGAGTTAAACACTATTGTTCATATAAGTGCAAGTCTGGCCATCATATTGCCTTCGAGGTTGCTATGTTGACGAGTTAATTACTCAGGCAATAAACACATTACGCTAAGAAGAAGGAGGCCGTGCAAGCTAGTGGGACATTCCAAGATCTATCCAAAGCACTACTACTGCCGAGAGACGCTCGAGCCTATGAGACATTCAAAGTGGCAAAGTACTACTGCTACATGGAGCCCAATAGTTCGATCCATACACGAGAACGCGAGAGGTTAGCAGCAGTGCATTCAAAAATTCCCGTGTGACCAGACTAAATTGTTAGCCTTCTAGTAAGAGGAGCCATGTCTGGTGAATTTTGTAGAGACATGCGCTACCTCGAAGGCCATTAGAATTACCGAGTAAGAATTAGCTTTCTTCCGATGCCTCTAATTCCTAAGTGGTTGTGCTCTTTTGGTTATTCTCTTGCATGCCTTTTTTCCCTACTTAAGTGTCTGTCACCTTCTCACATGCAAATGAAAGGAGAAGTGACTATTGAAGTGTGGACGAAAAACAATGGAACCTTGCAATCGACTCTATGGAGATGGAGTTATATATCGAAAGAGAATAATTTACACATGTGAAGGTTGGTGCGCTATTATTTATTTTTCCTTTTCTTTCTGTAGAGCTTCTTTCATTGTAAAATGCATGTGCGATTCTGCAGATGGATGTTACACCGGCTTGCCTATTTTAACTCCATTGGCAATCTATCGTTTTCTTTTTTCCGATATTATGGTTATTGGATACCAAACTTCATTTAGATCTTGAACTACTTTCAAATGCCAATATATCTCATTAAAAGGCTAAATACCCTCGGACATTACAACTCTAGAGGCCAACTTCAACTAGGATGAAATGAATGTCTCTATTTTTTTCTTCCTATCCTTTTGGTGAAGGCCTTGGGGCTAGAAAGATTCGCTAAATTGTTCTTCGGAGTATTGGGATGTCATCAAAGGTGGCCCCCACAGTTTCATTCACAAGGTCCATGAATTCAAGACATCATATTTGGGCTTTGATAAACTCATCAAAAATCATATTGCTTCACTAAAATGTGGATAAGTTTAAGCCACTTAGATTGTTCCATAACTTTGCAATAGAAATAACCAAGCTATTGGCCATGAAGAAATCTCCGGCCCAATAGGACACTGTGTCAGCACCACCTCCATGACTTCCACTGTAGGTCATTTCAGGATATTCATCAAATTAAACATCTAAATCATTTTTCATGGTTAACTAGACTTTCTTGCTGGAGGTGGTTGCCACTTTAAGTTGTGGTCAAAACATACATGAACTAGCTATGTTTTCTCTTCACCATGATCACTTCCTGAGGTACTCCAGAACGGATTGAGGTCTCCATCATGATGTTCATCCTTGCTACTGCCCCCCTGCAAAAGATGATTAAGCGGGAGTGATTTATGGATTGTAAAGCCTATCATAGCAAAATGCATTTTCTTCATGCTATATCTTTATGCGGGTGATGCAGAAATGTTTTCTGATGTGGGCATTCATGAGATTCTTACAATTGTGAAAATCTAAAATGAAGTGCTTTTATGGTGGCTGCTTACCAACCTGGAAAGAAAAGAAATAAATTCTTAATAAGATGCCAAAT
>NC_041386.1:688383342-688408809 GCF_002162155.2 Triticum dicoccoides
AATATGGTGATGATGAATTTCACATGATTGATCACATACGTGTTTGCGGTGAGCGCAGTCGAGTTCAAGAGGCGGCATTGTGGTGACATCACAGGAAATACGTTGAGTGCGCCGTGTTGTTTATGCCCCGTGGGCTCGATTCGCTGCATCCTATACTTCCCACAGCAGCGCTTATCTACTGTACCAATGTTTCCGATTCCTGCTTGTCCTTGCATGTCCCAATATTTTCCTTTCTCATTGTGCTGATATATGAAAACAAAGGGTAAATAAAAGTGTGGAGGGATGAACAACATAGTAGCATGCTTCTTGGAGCCGGTGTGGCACATGTAAGAAATACTCAAGCGGACAACATCATTCGCACCCATCTTAAAGTTGGGTGCATATTTATTATTTACGAGAAGGAAGTGATAGATCCTCTGGATCGGAGTAGGCTAGATCATCCGGCGAACCTACCTTCTCATGGTGCTGACGTGCTCGAGCCGGAGGCCATCGTGGTGCTGTGGCGCACCGTGATGGCGGAGAGTGGGTGAGGTGGTGGCGGCGGCGATGTATGGGCTGTGCACTACTAGGAAAAGGACTATAGATAGGATTGACACTAATGGCGCACCGGGGAAGCAGTGCGCTACTACTATATACTAATGGCGCACCAGTTGGTGATGCGCCATTAGTGTGGAAGACACTAATGGCACACCAGACAAAAGGTGCGCCACTAGTGATAAATTATTATTTTTTCAATTTTTACATACATACTAATGGCGCATCCGACCGACTAGTAATGGCGCACCAGACTAGGAGTGCGCCAGTACTGAATTTTTTTTTTTTTTTTTTGCAAAACTACTAATGGCGCACCGTGTCACAGTGCGCCATTACTAGTTTAAACTACTAATGACGCACCGTGTCACAGTGCGCCATTAGTATATATTTTTTTTTACATTTCTGCAAAACTACTAATGACGCACCACATGCAGATGCGTCATTAGTAACCCTGGTTACTAATGGCGCATCTGCAGGTGGTGCGCCATTAGTAACCTGGGACCCCAACAAGATATTTTGGACAGCCACACCTACCCACTCACTTTCCCCACTTCATTCCCTCCACCTCCTTTTCCAAGCTTTCGGCTGCCTCCTCCTCCTCACCTCATTTGCACCATAGATTCATCAAAATTAAGTGGTGAAATTACCTTTTTTGATAGGTAAGGAAGGGGAAAGCTATCTTCATGTTGTAGATCTACTTTTTTTCTCCCTAGCTCGCTCCAACAACGTGCACATGCACTTTTTGTGGCCTAGCTAGATCTATGTATGTTTGTGATGTTGCATATGATTGTGGTGTTGCATATATGTTTGTGTTTGCAGGTACCGGTATTTGAAATGCGATAGTTGCCAATATTTTGCCGGAATGTTGATTCATTTCCGTTTCGGAGAGAATTTTGGCACTATTTTTAGTCCTATTTTTAGGGAAGGTCATGCCAAAATTTTTCTTGGTTCTAAAACATCGTTTTGCTCTACCCCGCAGGCGACCATGGTCCGCACGATGACCGAAGGCATCGTGAATAGGTTTTTGAACTCCGCGAAGGCCGAGATGCTTCAAAAGAACGAGACGGAGATAAGATGTCCGTGTCGAAGATGCAAGCTGAAGAGCCTTGTTGCGGACCTGGATTCTGGGCAGGTGCGGGACCACCTGCTCTTGCGTGGTTTCATGGATGGCTATCGGTGGCAAGGTGATGAAGATGACTATGAAGTCGTCCATGGGGGCCGGGAAAGAAATGAGGAAGGGCAACAAGACAATCACCGCATCGATGGCGGGCGAGAAGACGAAGAATCTCCAGGACATGATCACGACGGTGATGCTGTACACATTCATCATGTAGAAGATGTCGTACATGATGATGAGGAAGATCAAGACGAAGGGCATGATCATGAAGATGAAGATGCCGGAGCAGACGACGATGGAGGTTGGTTGCAGGACCCTTATATGCAAGAGTTGCTTCTCAAGCAGACGGATAACGCAAGAGCTGCAGCCCGAGAGAAAGCCAAGCTGTATCAACTGGAGATAGACGCGGTTACTCCATTGTATGAAGGATGCAGGCCTGAGGATACCTGCCTGAAAGTAACGCTCATGGCTCTGGAGATGAAGGTAAAACACAAAATGACCGATGCATGCTTCGACGAGAACATGTCATTCTGGCATGAACGTCTTCCCAAGGGGACTCAGCATTTGGGAAGGATCCAAGGAACATCGTGCTGGGCGCGAGCACCGATGGAGTCAATCCGTTTGGCAGCCAGAGAAGCACACATAGCACCTGGCCTGTGTTTGTGTGGATGTACAACCTTCCCCCCTGGTTGTGCATGAAGAGGAAGTACATTCGCATGAGTATGCTAATTGAAGGGCCGAAACAACCAGGGAACGACATCAATCTGTATCTGGGGCTGCTGAAGGAGGAGCTAGACACGCTGTGGAAAACACCAGCCAATACGTGGGACGCCGCAGAGAAAGAATATTTCCCTGTGAGAGCCGCACTGCTCACGACGGTGCACGACTATCTCAGTTACGGATATCTCGCGGGGCAGGTAGTCCACGGATTTTCTAGATGCGTAAGGTGCATGGATGACACAACATATCCCCAGCTAGATAGAGATCCCGGGTCTTCGAAAAACATGTTCATGGGACATCGAAGGTGGCTTCGCGACGATGACCCGTGGAGGAAACACAAGGATCTGTTCGATGGTGAAACCGAACCCCGAAAACGCCCGTGTACGAGGAGAGGCGAGGAAATAGACGAGCTGTTGAAAAATTGGAAAGACTGTCCACTGCCGGGAAAGAAGCAAAAGGCTCCAGAGCTGGGAAAGAAGCGAAAGGCGCCAGAGCCGCTGCTGAAGGTATGGAAAACGAGGTCTGTTTTCTGGGACTTGCCGTACTGGAAGATCCACAGTGTGCCTCACAGCCTTGATGTCATGCATATCACAAAGAACGTGTGCGAGAGTCTGCTTGGTACCCTGCTCAACATGCCAGGGAGGACCAAAGATGGGCCGAAAGCAAGGGCAGACATGAAATCAATGGGCATTAGGCAGGAGCTTCACGCTAATGATGATGATGATGATGATGATGATGATGATGATGATGATGATGATGAGGCGAAGCAGGACACAGAAAGTCATCGCAAAGGAAAAAAGGCCAAGAAGACCGGAAATGACTACCCTCCCGCGTGCTTCACTCTAAGTCAGGAGGAGATCGAGCAGCTTTTCACCTGCCTCCTAGGAGTAAAACTTCCATACGGTTGCGAGGGGAAGATAAGCAGATACCTAGACCCAGCGAAGCAGAAGTTCAGCGGGATGAAGTCTCACGACTGTCACGTGCTGATGATGCAGATACTTCCAGTTGCAATCCGTGGGATCATGGACGCGCACGTCCATGAAACGCTATTTGGCCTATGGAACTTTTTCGACGTCATCTCTCGGAAGTCGATTGGCGTGAGGCAACTCAGAAGGCTACAGGAAGAGATCGTGGTGATACTATGCAAGCTTGAGATGTACTTCCCACCTGCATTCTTCGACGTTATGGTGCATCTGCTGGTCCATATCATGGAGGATATGATCCAACTCGGGCCGACGTTCCTGCACAGCATGATGCCGTTCGAAAGGATGAATGGTGTCATCAAAGGATACGTTCGCAACATGTCACGTCCAGAGGGAAGTATAGCCAGGGGCTTTCTGACCGAAGAGTGCATCTCCTACTGCACGAATTATCTAGGCATCGAGAACCCCGTTCGTCTGCCTGTCAACAGGCACCTCAGCAGGCTCGCTGGATGGGGTCACCATGAGGGTCGCCGCGAAATGCATGTCGACTTCGAGGGTCAACTCGCCGACTTTGAAAGAGCAAACCTAGTAGCGCTACAGCACATAGACGTGGTCGATCCTTGGGTGGTAGAGCACAAAACCTTTATTGAGAAGACGTACAATGACCGAGGCCAACAGAGGACGTACGGAGATATAATCAAAGAGCACAACTCATGTTTCACGCGTTGGTTCAAGCAGAAGCTTCTGTCGTACCCTTTACATGAGGATTCTTCCGTGGAAGAACAACTCATATTCGCCTTGTCACAGGGCACCGAGCACAACCTGATGACCTATGAGGCGTACGATATCAACGGCTACACATTCTACACCGAGAACAAGGACATGAAGAGCGATGGTTATCAGAACTCCGGGGCAACGATGGAATCCTACACCGGCAACGACAAGGACAGATACTACGGAAGGATCGAGGAGATCTGGGAGCTGAGCTACGCTGGAGAGAAGGTCCCGATTTTCCGTGTCAGAATGGCCAAGAGTGTCCTAAAAGAACACCGGTATTTCACCACCATGGTTATACCCGAAGCCAAATCCAAGACCGCGGTTGCAAACGTCACCGCGAAAAATGAGCCATGGGTACTGGCTTCCCAAGTGGACCAAAGCTTCTTCATTACCGACCCGCCAAAGCCCAGTCGTGTTGTCGTGAGGAGAGGCAAAAGGAAGATCATTGGAATGGATGGAGTAGCCAATGAGCAAGGCTTCGACAAGTACGGCGACCCGAAGATCGAACATGACGATGATGATGAAGTAGCAGCACACACCACAAGAAGAAGCAGGACCACCCTACCTAAAGGACGTCCGTTCCACAAAAGAACTCCATTTGCGAAAAAGAAGGGCAAGAAGATTGTGAACAGATAGCTAGCTAAGATCGATTGTATTTAAATCGTAGTCTTCATTTCTCGGGCACTTTTTGATATCATGAATATTTTTAAATTTCATGGGCACTTTTTGAATTCATGAATATTTTTTCAAATTTGATGATATTTTTTCATATTCAATATGAAAAAAATATTGAATATTCATGAGGACACTCGATCTCGATCCCCCTCCCTCTCGATAGCAATCCGATCCTCCTCGCCAGATCCCCCTCGCCGCCGAGCACCCCCCGCACCCTCCCCCGCTCCACCGCCGCCGCCGACACCCCACACCCTCCCCCACTTTTTGATGATATTTTCAAATAACAATTTTGATGATATTTTCAATTAACAAAAATATATGATATTTTCAAAAAAAAATTGATGATATTTGATGATATCTTCTGTTCTAGTCCTCATGAAAATAACAAATTTGATAAAAAAAACAAATTATTAGATGCAACAAGAAATAATGAAAAAAAAGTTACTAATGGCGCACCCTAGGTGGGTGCGCCATAGCTGTCGGAAAAAAAAAGTTACTTATGGCACACCAGAGGTGGGTGCGCCATTGCTATAAGAAAAAAAACTACTAATGGCGCACGAGAAGGTGGTGCGCCATTGCTATAGTGTCTAGCTGGATACCCCTTCGCCCGATCCCCCCTTCCCTCTCCCCCTCGCCAATTCCCTCTCCCTCGATCCACCGCGCCGCTCCTTCTCTCGTCCCTCCCTCCACCGCGCCGCTGCCGCCGCTGCCCCGACCCACTGCCCGCAGCCGCCCACGCGCCCCCGCCGCCTCCCTCTCTGACCCCAAGCTCCCCTTCAAAGTGTGAGTACAGATCCCCCTCTCTTCCTCCTCCCCCACCCCTCCTCAGACCAGATCTCGTCCTAATCCGCGTGTGTCATGCGGTGGCCTCGCAGGTTCAGCGTGCCGGAGGCGGCGCCCTTCACCGCGGTGCTCAAGTTCGCCGCCGAGGAGTTCAAGGTCCCGCCCCAGACCAGCGCCATCATCACCAACGGTATGGTCCCCCGCCTCCGCCCCTCCACGCGTCCTCCTGCCGGATTCTGTCGGGACCGTGGTGCTCTTGGTTGCTCTGGTGCGGTTTAGATTAGGTCCGTCGCGAGAGTCTATCATCGGGTTGTGGTTTTACCGAGGAAGTGGTAGATAATCCGCGGCTTCTCTGCTCGGTGGGATTTGTCTTCATGTTGGAATGATTGATAGTAATATAGGTGTTCTGTAGGTTCAAATATGCCTGTGAATTTGTGGGAGAAAGAGAGTTAGTGTAGAGCAGTACATCCAAGAAAATATGCCTGTGAATTGTTATGCACAATGTACATACACGTGTTGGTTCAAATATTTTCTATAGGTTCAAATATTTTCTGTAGGTGTACTTCAATGGTACATCTAATTTTTTGTCTGTGAATTGTAGTGCTAGTGTACGTCCTGATCCTAAACAAAAAAGTAGAGCCAATGAGCCAACCCGTACATACGTGTACGTGTATACCAAGTAAATATGCCTATGAATTGTTATGCACAATGTGCAGATGTTAGTGTAGATCAATACATCCAAGAAAATAGTTCATCAATAGTACTTCAATGCACCAGTAGTTTCCTCAAATCTTAATCAAGCTAAATAGCTATTTAATGTGGGCATGTGCCGCCACACTTCTTTTTTTATATATCAAGAAGTCTGGACTGCTTGGTTTATTTTCCTTTGGTTCCTTTTCAGGTATCTGGTCTGAAATCAATTACTTCTAAGCATTTAGCTTTAGCAAGTCAAATTATCAGTTTCATACATTCTTTGATTCCAGGTAAGCATTTTTCCCTACCTTCTATCTTTTTGCTGCACTGTTATTTATTGTATCCATACTTTCTGTTAATTTTGCCAGAACATAGAGTTCTGAAGGCTGACTATCCTGTCACTTCAAGTGATTGTGGGTTGCATTAGCTTATCTTATTATATGTTTTTAGTTGATTATTTTTGTGTCTTGATTTGTTGGTGGGATGAAGGTTTGGAAAAGTGGAAACCAGGGTCCTTAAAAAGATATCTACAGAAATATAAGCTGGAGCGCTTTTGTCTCTCCCTAGAACTGTTGGTATTTGAGTAGCTAGATGTAGAAGGGTAGGGAACAACACAAACTTGAAAAAGTAGAAGCAATAGCTACTTTCCAGCTTAGGGACCAGTACCAGGTGTGTTGTTCCCCTTTGTTTATCTAGAGCCTGATTAATGTGATGGTGATAGCCTGATAGGCAATAGATTTATTTTGGTACAAGTAAACTGCCTTCCAGCCAACCAGAACTAACATTGCATCTAATTAATAAATTCACCAAATATGCAACATATATCCCAAGAGCCATCCTGTTCTTGCTACACCCATATTTACTTAGGGAGAAGAAAATGCAAACGGCCATGTTGAAACAATTTTTTCTAGGAAATTGTCATGAAACATCCCCCTCTTTAGTTACAAGCATTGCTGCTCTAATCGGTTGGGTGCGCATTAAAAATTCAGTCTAAAAGTCAGTTAAAGTTTCAGTTTTAGAGTAATTTTCAGTTTGTAAAACTGAGAAGTGTATTTTTCTATTTTGAAACTTAGTGTAACTATTTTCAGTCATGCAGGCTGTAACTTGAACTTGAATAACTCTTTAGATATTTTTTTAGTCTCCTTATACAAAACAAGCTGAAGTTTGAAACCTATTTCTCCTAAGAAGACACTGAAAAATTGCAGATAAGTAGACACTGAAAATTGCAGCCATGTCAAAGTGTCATTTCATTTGGGAGCAGTAACTATAAGAAAAGGAAGTGAGTTGAATTGCAAAAAAATGGAAGGTGAAATGAAAAGAACATTGCTCTATGTGAAAACTGTATGTGCAACCTACAAATGTGAAAAACTGTATGTGCTGTCATAGGTGAACTGTATGTGCAATCTCCAGAACAATTATGCTTATGTGAATACTGTATGTGCAATCTCCAAATGTATCATCATAATGTAGGTGCTGTGTTGTGTGATTCTTCATGCTGAGAACTTCAGCTTTTTCAACTTGCTGGACTATGTGTTCATTGGTACTACTTGTGATGCTGCTGCTGTACTACTTGGGAATTTTGTCAACTTGTGATGCTGCTGTTATACCCAGAGAGGCCCTTGAGTTTGTCGGAATGTCGATTAACTTCCGTTCCGGAAAATTCGGGTACTCCATATGTCCTATTTTCAGCAAAGGTCATGCTGAAATTTTCCGTGAATTTTAGCATGACTTTGCTAAAAATCGGACATATGGGGTACTTGCTACTAATGCATGGGCCGGGGTATCTTAGTACTTAATTAAGTAGGATCAACTGCCCCTTTATTCTAGCTGCATTAAACCATAGGTGGCAATAGAGCCAAGTGATTAGGCCCAACTTAGAATTCTCCTCAGCATTGATAAACCCTAGATGATAAACCCAACATATGTGGCCATAGAGCCAAGTGATTAGTGCCAAGTGATTAGGCCCAACCTAGGGTGCCTCGGCATCGATAAACCCTAAATGATGAAAACTTAACTTTTAGGACGCCTCGGTGTCGACAAACCCTAAATGATGAGACCATGATCTTGTTCCTTGACAATAACCAACTTTTTGACCAAACTGTTTTCCTATTTAGAGCGAAACATGGCCAACCACGATGAGGACGGCGGTTCGGGCGACAAGCAATTCTGGGAGCTGTCCTAGGAGATCGAGGAACAACCTCACCGCTATGAGGACGCCGCGGAAGACACCGATCCTGACTACACAACCCCTAGTGGCGTCGGGGATGACACCACTGATGGTGCCGCCGAGGATGCCACCACTGATGATGGCGGCGCACACACAGATGGCAGCCAACTGAAGAAGCAAAGGAAGGACCGGCGCCCGAATGTGCTCCGCACCCTCAAATAGGAATTCACTCAAGTGGACTCCGACGGGCATCCAACGGAGCCCAAACATATAGTCAAGGGGTACTCGCTTCAGCTCGGGTGCATTCTCCAGAGCACCGTCTTGATCAACACCGAGAACCTTAGGCATAAGGACCACGGGAATTTGCGCAACCTCCTCTTCACGAAGCTGCACGAACGATACAAGTTCCTCGCCGAATTTGAAAACACACGCCTCTCAGGGAATAAAGTGAATAGTGCCGCCCTCACGAGGATGAGCACAGCCCAGTCTACTTGGAGAAGCGCGGTGAAGAGAATGATTGATAAAGGTGATAGTTATGAGAAGATCAAGGCGAAATATCCTTTGATGAGCGAAGATGAGTACAAGGAGTTCAAGATCAAGTGCGAGAGCAGCACAACCTCCGAATCAAGTCAGTGGGGGAAAGAAATGCGGGAGTTGAACTTAGGGGAACACAAACTCGGTCCCGGCGGTTACAGAGTGGCGGAGCCTATATGGGACAAGGAGGACGCGGAGCGTGCCGAGCAAGGCCTACCGCCCCGCTTCGAGAAATACAGCGGTGACAAGCAGACCAAGAACTTTGTCAGGGCCCGGTACAAGGAGGACCCGATAACAAAGGAGCTTACCACGGATCCGAAGACCAGGGCGCTTGAGCTTGTTCTGGTAAGGAATACACCCCCGCGTAATTAGCTCCATATGGTTGCACTCTAATTAATCCCCAATATTTCTAAATGGTTCATGTTCCTTTCACAGGACACTGATAGCAGTAGCGCGGGGTCGTCTCAAAGCTCCCCTTTCGACACCCCTTTAAATAGGGCGTTGAACGTAATGAAAAACAAGGATAAGCTCACTAAGCCGACGTCTGCTGGTCGTGTGGCCGGCAAAGGCTTGTCCACAAAATGGGGGTCATACTATACCGCTGGTGTGCGGAAGGAGAAAAAGACCAGCTCGGAAAGCCAGATGCGCGAGGTTGAAGCACTCAAGGCACAAGTGGCGCGGATTCCGGAGCTTGTCCAAGAGCAAGTGGAACAACAACTGGGAACGAAGCTCAACGCCATGGTGCCTACGTTGATTCATTGGCTGACGACGTGGATTGCGGGCGTCCAACAGGGGCTTCCCCCGGTTCCCAGCTTCACGGCCAGCAACTCGCACAGCGCGCAGGCGGCGCCATTGGTGTCTCTGGCGGCGGCGCCATTGGTGTCTCCGGCGGAGGCGGTATTCGTGTCTCCGGCGCCGGCACGGGCATTGGAGCTTTATGCACCCGGGTGTATGCCGGCCGGCACCTCGCCAGCAAGTGCCCCCTCCATCAGTTGCACGCCCGCCATTGGCAGTGCCTCGACATTAGCTGAGCTCGACGGCATCACGGTAACTAAGCCTCTCGGCTGATGACTTCATCTTCTTGCCTTTGACTGGGCATCCCTGACGCCCTGTACATGTTTTCGCAGGGCGCCGCCGACGTTCCTTGCACTCTTCTGCACTTCGTGGGCGCCGAGTTGGTCGATGTCACCAAGGGCAGAATCGTTCAACCGGGCAACCCCATGTTCCACGGTAATCCGATGCCATCCACAGTGTATAGGGTTGAAGTGGTTCGGGTGCTGCCAGGCTGCGACGAGCTGTTACCTCCGATTCGACCCGCTGGGGCCGACGAAGAAGATGAGATCACCCTCAGCGCCTGCGTAAACTGGGCCCTGCTTTGTCCGAAGAGCCAGATTCGTTTGGGGGCAGGGGAAACCACCCCATAGACAAGACCGCCAGTCGTGCCGGCGCCAAGCCATGGCAAGAACGCGGCAACGCTACCGAACCTGCCGAACATCCCTATGCCGGACATCCCTATGACACAGGATCCGAACAGCCCTATGGCACAGGATCCAGACGATGACGACAACGACGACTGCACATTTACCAAAGTCGATAAGTACTTTGCCGAACATGGGTACGCTGACGAGTTCTGCGGGCCTCTTTCTCAAGAACCCAACCAAGACGACTGCAATCTAGCTGGTACGGTAGAGAAATCCAATTGCAACAGGCGTCGTCTGGCGTTCAGTTCTCAGGAGACGCCTCCAACTCCCGCCTTCACCGAGCCTCAGATAGCTGAGGACCTGAGGTTTGAAATATTATCAGCCCCAACACGCTCAAGAAGGCGGTCTGTGAGCAGAACTCGGTCCCATTACAGGAGATCAAGAAGAAGGGACGGAAACGAAAGACTAACAAGGGCGCCGGTGCGAGCCAGCCGGCACCGAGTTTGATCTGTGCTCAGGACAGGCCACCTTCACCTAAGGATATCTCGAGGAGGGTGCATGTGGCGGGTAGGGCGATGCTACCACCAAATATGCTCAATGCTGCAACCGGTGCTATGCGGAGTCTACACGCAGTGTTCTTTCTTTGGAGAAGCGGCGTCTCAGAGAGAATGATGTGGCATACCCGGTTTTCGTGGCCAAGGTGCCAGAGGGCAAGGGCTTTGTGGATGGCGACATCGGGGGTACGATCGTCCTGCGGTTTGATGACATCTTTGCTATGTTTAAACTTCTTCCGCTGCACTACACCTTCGTTCGGCTGTTTTCGCCGAGTATGGAGATGCAGATCATTAGAGACAAGACCCCGGACATCGTGATAGTTGACCCCTTCTACATGCGTGCCAAGCACTTGAGCAGCGCCGGGGACCGCCAAGTTGCGAGTTCACACCATGAAGGCGTCATTCTGGCAAACCCAGATAAGGATAACTTCCTTCTGGCTTACTTTCCCGAGTAAGTCATCCCTTAACCGCCTCGTAACATATGATTTCTTAGATTTCGGTCGTTCTTTTTTTTCTAACATTCCGTGTTCTGTGCAGTGACACACATTGCACAGTCATCCTCTTAAGCCCGAAATATTCCATGGCCACGTATTTCGACCCGAACCGTAACTCCAAGATAGACTACACAAATGTCTAGAAAGTTCCTGATGATGTTCTCCCTGGCTACGCCAAATCTGGAGGCACCTTCACCAGGGCAGTTCGTAAGTACGACAAGCACATGTTCTCACACAATACGAAGTTCTGCTGCATCAAGCAGCCGCCTGGCGGTCAGAAGGATGCCTACTACGCCCTCCATCACATGCGGGCGATCGTAAGGGACCATCATCACCTTCTGCTACCAGATAATCTCAAAGATTGGGCCGCGAACTTGTCGGCAATCCAGGACGCGGACCTCAGACAAGAATTCTTTCGCATCCAGACGGAGTTTGCGGACATCATCCATCAAGATGTCCTTCATACCTCGGGGCAGTTCTTCCTCAGATATCAACTGTCCAACAATGAGATAGATGGAACGCTACAAATGCAGGGTGACAACGACCGTGATTTCATGACCATCACGACAGACGGCGGCTTCATCCACGCTCCTGTCCGATGAGTCGAGTCGAAAGTAGTGATGTATAGTTCTGAAACATTGATTGGCTCATGTTGTAATTAAACTTTAATGAATTTGTATGTCTCTTTGGTTTGGACAGTCGTTCAACTTAGATGTAATTGATGCTATTTATCAGTAGGACCATGAATCGTGCTATTAATGTCTTGCTTTTCTCTTCCGATCCTTTTGTTGCATACTTACATATTGTTTACGTATTGTCTGTTGTTTGGCTTGTGCATAGAGATGCCGTCGTATGTCGTGTACAAGGGTAAGGTTCCCGGAGTCTACGACGACTGGGAGGAGTGTCGGAGACAGGTTCACCGTTTCAGCGGTAACAGTTACAAAGGGTACACCACTAGGGCGGAGGCCGAATCTAGATACGCCCGCTATCTAGCGGGAGAGAGGAGAGAGCGTTGGAGGAACCGGATGAAGACCAGTTTGATCGCGATGATTCTCATCGTGATGACTACAGCTCTCTTCTATGTGATGGTAGTTTAGATGATCGATATCGACTTGTAATGTGAAGACAAACTCGATACTCACGGTCTTGAGACTTGTAATGTTTTATCTTTGTTCGGTCTTTTGAATTCGGAGACTAATATGATGAATTGTATTCGGAGACTAATCTTCTATTGTATTCGATGAATCTGATGTTGCTGTGTGCTGCTGTCTATATTCTGTCCAATAATATATTTTGTAACCTGTGCAAAAAATCAGAAAAGTAAAAAAAACAAATATTCATACTAATGGGGCATCACCACCAGGTGCGCCATTAGTATGCCAAAGGATACTAATGGCGCATCAACACAGAATGCACCATTAGTGTGACAAAGCACATGCTTACGTATGGCCCCCTGGGAGGCACACTAATGGCGCATGGTGTTACATACGAATGGCGCACTGCTTGGTGCGCCATTAGTATAACAGATACTAATGGCGCACCAGTGGTGCGCCATTAGCAAAAAATAGTAGTGGCGTGGTACTAATGGTGCACTGGTAATGCGCCATTAGTAGGCAAAACCGATGCGCCATTAGTAGAACTTTTCCTAGTAGTGGTGGCGGCAGCAGAGCTTCCCGTCACTGTCAGTGCAAGACCTAGATCGGGCCGGGTGTTTAGGTGGGGAGCCTGGAAACGCGGTGAACCTCGTATTGTATGCCGCCGGCCCCCACCTCTTTATGTAGCGCTGCATGACAGGGGCCTGTCAACCATATTGTGGTTGGGCGCCCCCGATCAAGGTGCGGCTCAGGGTCCGGTGGGCCCTTAGGCCCACACGGGAGAGATCAACCTAACATTCTACCCCTTGATCTCAAGTTTTACTTTTAACCTTATACTTTCTAGTTTATTTGTTTCATCACATATTGGTACATAGAGCATGTTTCATCGTCTCAGCTTAATTGCCGATAGAATCATATAGCTACACCATACGTTTTGTTTAGAAACAAATTCTGTTCCTTTTGGGCCTCTCATGATCCAGGAATCATAGGCTTTCCCTTAAACCCATGCTGACTAAGTGTTTCATGAACACATTGGGTGTTAAGCCTTTCATTAGCGGATCCTCAAGCATATCTTTTGTCCTTATATGCTTGAGACTTATAGTTTGATCCTGGATTTTATCTTTCACAACATAATACCTTATTTCTATTGTTTTGGTAGCATTACTCGACTTGTTGTGAGCGTAAAATACTGTGGGTTGGTTGTCACAATACATCTTTAGTGGTTTGTGAATACAATCTATCACTTTCAAGTCGGGTACAAATTTCTTTAGCCATATCGCCTACCCCATGGCCTCGAAGCATGCTGTAAATTCTGCATACATCATGGATGATGCAACTATCGACTGCTTGGACCTTTTCAACGAAATAGCTCCCCCGGCGAGGGTGAATACGTATCCTGACATGGATTTTCTATCATCTTTGTCCCCCGCAAAATCTGTGTTTGAATACCTTTTTATCTCTAGGGAATCACTTCTCCTGTATATTAGCATGTAGTCCTTCGTGCCTTGTGCATAACGCAATGCTTTCTTTACCATCTTCCAGTGCTTTATGCCTGGATTCCCTTGATATCTACCGAGTACCCCGGTGATAAAAGCTAAGTCAGGGCGAGTGCACACTTATGCATACTATAAGCTGCCAACAGCCGAAGCATATGGTACTGCTTTCATTTGATCGATCTCGTACTGGTTCTTGGGACATTGGAATTTCCAAACTATCGCCCTTGACTATAGGAGCAGGTGTGGCTTTACTCGCATGCATATTATACTTTCTAAGAACCTTTTCTAAATATGCTTTGTGTGATAGTCCTAAGACTCCATTCTGCCTATCTCGATGAATTTCTATGCCCAAAACATATGATGCTTCACCAAGATCTGTTATGTCAAAATTTGAGGATAAGAACATCTTTGTTTCTTGTAGTAGACTAACATTACTGCTAGCAAGCAGGATATCATCCACATACAAGTTTGGAAAATATATTTCCCATTTTTAAACTTTGCATAAATGCAGTTATCCTCAATATTATCTTTAAATCCAAAACTTCTAATCGTTTGATTAAACTTTAAATACTACTGTCTAGAGGCTTGCTTTAATCCATAAATGGATTTCTTCAGGTGGCATCCCATATTTTCCTTGCCTTCCATGATAAAACCCTTGGGTTGTTTCATGTAGACATTTTTCTTTAAATCTCCATTGAGAAATGTCGTCTTTACATCCATTAGATGTAACTCTAAATCAAAATGAGCAACTAATGCCATTATGATTCTGAAGGAATCCTTACATGAGACTGGAGAAAATGTCTCATTGTAATCTATCCCTTCTTTTTGTGTAAATCCTTTTGCCATGAGTCGCGCTTTATACTTTTCTACATTCCCTTTAGAGACATACTTAATTTTGTAGACCCATTTGCAGCCTACTATTTTGGCTCCTTTAGGAATTTCCTCTAAGTCCCAAACATCTTTCGAACTCATCGATTTCATCTCATCTTCCATTGCCTTCATCCACTTTGATGAATCAGAGCTTCTCATGGCTTCTTCATATGAGGTGGGATCTTTTTCTATATGAACTATTTCTGTGTTATAAATTTATAATCAGTAGAAATAGTAGACTTTCTGTGTCTTGTAGACCTTCTAAGGGCCTCAGTTTCTGGCACATTGTGTGCCTCAACTTCTGGCACTTCTTCTAAAATTTGCTGCTGCACCTCCCTTTCATGCTCAACAACGGATTCAGTCGGCTCCTGACGAACAGGTTCTGGGTCTACCCCCATAGTTGTCATGGTTGGAGTTGCAACTGGTATTGAGAAAAATGGCTCCTGAATCATCGGATTAGGTGCATGCACCCTCTTCTCCTCAAGATCAATTCTCCGAGCTACCAAGCTCCCCCTCATAATTTCTTCCTCTAAGAAGATTGCATGTCTTGTTTCTACAAACTTTGTATATCTGTCTGGGCAGTAGAAACGAAAACCCTTTGATTTGTCTGGATAGCCAATGAAGTGGAAACTCACTGTTTTGGGATCTAACTTTGCAATGTTTGGATTAAACATTTTGGCCTCAGCAGGGCACCCCCACACCATGAAGTGTTGTAGGGAGGGCACTCTTCCTGTCCATAGCTTGTACGGTGTTTTAGGAACCAACTTGCTTGGTACTCGTTGAGAATTTGAATGGCAGTTTTAAGCGCCTCCATCCATAATTCCAATGGCAAGGTGGAGTAACTCATCATGCTGCCCACCATATCCATAAGTGTATGGTTGCGCCTTTCAGCTACTCTATTTTGCTGAGGCTCGCCCGGCATTAAATACTGGGCTACTATGCCAGTCTCCTACAAGAACTTTGTTGGGGAACATAGTAATTTCAAAAAAATTCCTACGCACACGCAAGATCATGGTGATGTATAGCAACGAGAGGGGGAGTGTATCTTCATACCCTTGAAGATCGCTAAGCGGAATCGTTTATCAACGCAGTTGATGTAGTCGTACGCTGGCGTCTGGCCCAGGACTCCGCAAAACTTCCTTTTGCGCTTTCCAAAAACCTTGTGGTCTTTCCCCTTTGGCCCAAATAACGTGTTCTCGTACCCAAACATTTCTGGAAACATCCGGAACCCCTTCTGGTGAATTCCGGAACCCTTCCGGAGATCAAACACTATTATCCCATATATCAAACTTTATCTCCGGACCATTCCAGAGTTCCTCGTCATGTCCATGATCTCATCCGGGACTTCGAACAACATTCGGTTACCAACATACATAACTCATATAATACTATATCGTCAACGAAATTAAACGTTAAGCGTGCGGACCCTATGGGTTCGAGAACTATGTAGATATGACCGAGACACGTTTCCGGTCAATAACCAATAGCGGGACCTGGATGCCCATATGGCTCCCACATGTTCTACGAAGATCTTTATCGGTCAAACCGCATAACAACATACGTTGTTCCCTTTGTCATCGATATGTTACTTGCTCGAGATTCGATCGTCGGTATCTCAATACCTAGTTCAATCTCGTTACCGGCAAGTCTCTTTACTCATTCCGTAATACATCATCCCGCAACTAACTCATTAGTTGCAATGCTTGCAAGGCTTTAAGTGGTGTGCATTACCGAGAGGGCCCAGAGATACCTCTCCGACAATCGGAGTGACAAATCCTAATCTCGAAATACGCCAGCCCAACAAGTACCTTCGGAGACACCTGTAGAGCACCTTTATAATCACCCAGTTATGTTGTGACGTTTGGTAGCACACAGAGTGTTCCTCCGGTAAACGGGAGTTGCATAATCTCATAGTCATAGGAACATGTATAAGTCATGAAGAAAGCAATAGCAACATACTAAACGATCGGGTGCTAAGCTAACGGAATGGGTCATGTCAATCACATCATTCTTCTAATGATGTGATCCCGTTAATCAAATCACAACCCATGTCTATGAGTAGGAAACATAACCATCTTTGATCAACGAGCTAGTCCAGTAGAGGCATACTAGTGACACTCTGTTTGTCTATATATTCACACATGTATTATGTTTCCGGTTAATACAATTCTAGCAGGAGTAATAAACATTTATCATGAAATAAGGAAATAAATAATAACTTTATTATTGCCTCTAGGGTATATTTCCAGTCTCCCACTTGCACTAGAGTCAATAATCTAGTTCACATCGCCATGTGATTTAACACCAATAATTCACATCACCATGTGATTAGCACCCATAGTTCACATAGTCATGTGACCAATACCCAAAAGGTTTACTAGAGTCAATAATCTAGTTCACATCGCTATGTGATTAACACCCAAAGAGTACTAAGGTGTGATCATGTTTTGCTTGTGAGATAATTTTAGTCAACGGGTCTGTCACATTCAGATCCGTAAGTATTTTGCAAATTTCTATGTCTACAATGCTCTCCACAGAGCTACTCTAGCTAATTGCTCCCACTTTCAATATGTATCTAGACCGAAACTTAGAGTCATCTAGATTAGTGTCAAAACTTGCATCGACGTAACCCTTTACGATGAACCTTTTTGTCACCTCCATAATCGAGAAACATATCCTTATTCCCTTCAGGATAATTTTGACCGCTGTCGAGTGATCTACTCCTAGATCACTATTGTACTCCCTAAAATCAGTGCAGGGTATACAATAGATCTGGTACACAGCATGGCATACTTTATAGAACCTATGGCTGAGGCATAGGGAATGACTTTCATTCTCTTTCTATCTTCTGCCGTGGTCGGGCTTTGAGTCTCACTCAATTTCACATCTTTGTAATACAGGTAAGAAATCTTTCTTTAACTGTTCCATTTTGAACTACTTCAAAATCTTGTCAAGGTATGTACTCATTGAAAAACTTATCAAGCGTTTTGATCTATCTCTATAGATCTTGATGCTCAATATGTAAGTAGCTTCACCGAGGTCTTTCTTTGAGAAACTCCTTTCAAACACTCCTTTATGCTTTGCAGAATAATTCTACATTATTTCCAATCAACAATATGTCATTCACATATACTTATCAGAAATGTTGTAGTGCTCCCACTCACTTTCTTGTAAATACAGGCTTCACCGCAAGTCTGTATAAAACTATATGCGTTGATCAACTTATCAAAGGGTATATTCCAACTCCGAGATGCTTGCACCAGTCCATAGATAGAACGCTGAGCTTGCATATTTTGTTAGCACCTTTAGGATTGACAAAACCTTCTGTTTGCATCATATACAACTCTTCTTTAATAATTCCATTAAGGAATGCAGTTTTGTTTATCCATTTGCCAGATTTCATAAAATGCGGCAATTGCTAACATGATTTGGACAGACTTAAGCATAGATACGAGTGAGAAACTCTCATCGTAGTCAACACCTTGAACTTGTCGAAAACCTTTTGCGACAATTCTAGCTTTGTAGACAGTAACACTACTATCAACGTCTGTCTTCCTCTTGAAGATCCATTTATTTTCTATGGCTTGCCGATCATCGGGCAAGTCAACCAAAGTCCATACTTTGTTCTCATACATGGATCCCATCTCAGATTTCATGGCCTCAAACCATTTCGCGGAATCTGGGCTCATCATTGCTTCCTCATAGTTCGTAGGTTTGTCATGGTCAAGTAACATGACCTCCAAAACAAGATTACCGTACCACTCTGGTGCGGATCTCACTCTGGTTTACCTACGATATTCAGTAGTAACTTGATCTGAAGTTACATGATCATCATCATTAGCTTCCTCACTAATTGGTGTAGTAGTCACAGGAACAGATTTCTGTGATGAACTACTTTCCAATAAGGGAGAAGGTACAATTACCTTATCAAGTTCTACTTTCCTCCCACTCACTTCTTTCGAGAGAAACTCCTTCTCTAGAAAGGATCCATTCTTAGCAACGAATGTCTTGCCTTCAGATCTGTGATAGAAGGTGTACCCAACTTTCTCCTTTGGGTATCCTATGAAGACACATTTCTCCGATTTGGGTTTCAGCTTATCAGGATGAAACTTTTTCACATAAGCATCGCAACCCCAAACTTTAAGAAACGACAACTTTGGTTTCTTGCCAAACCACAGTTCATATTGTGTCGTCTCAACGGACTTAGATGGTGCCCCTTTTTAACGTGAATGTAGTTGTCTTTAATGCATGACCCCAAAACGATAGTGGTAAATCGGTAAGAAACATCATAGATTGCACTATATCCAATAAAGTATGGTTATGACGTTCGGACACACCATAACGCTGTGGTGTTCCATGTGGCGTGAGCTGTGAAACTATTCTACATTGTTTTATATGAAGGCCAAACTCGTAACTCAAATATTCTTCTCCATGATCAGATCGTTGAAACTTTATTTTATTGTTACGATGATTCTCCACTTCACTCTGAAATTCTTTGAACTTTTCAAATGTTTCAGACTTATGTTTCATCAAGTAGATATACCCATATCTGCTCAAATCATCTGTGAAGGACAGAAAATAACGATACTCTCCGTGAGCCTTAACACTCATCGGACTGCATACATCAGTATGTATTATTTCCAATAAGTCTGTTGCTCGCTCCATTTTTCCGGAGAACGGAGTCTTAGTCATCTTGCCCATGAGGCATGGTTCGCAAGCATCAAGTGATTCATAATCAAGTGATTCAAAAAGTCCATCAGCATGGAGTTTCTTCATGGGCTTTACACCAATATGACCTAAACGGCAGAGCCACAAAAAAGTTGCACTATCATCATTAACTTTGCATCTTTTGGCTTCAATATTATGAATATGTGTATCACTATGATCGAGATCCAATGAACCATTTTCATTGGTTGTGTAACCATATAAGGTTTTATTCATGTAAACAGAACAACAATTGTTCTCTAACTTAAATGAATAATCATTTTGCAATAAACATGATCAAATCATATTCATGCTCAACGCAAACACCAAATAACATTTATTTAGGTTTAACACTAATCCCGAAAGTATAGGGAGTGTGCGATGATGATCGTATCAATCTTGGAACCACTTCCAACACTCATCGTCACTTCCCCTTCAACTAGTTTCTGTTTATATAACTCCTGTTTCAAGTTACTAATCTTAGCAACTGAACAAGTATCAAATACTCAGGGGCTACTATAAACACTAGTAAGGCACACATCAATAACTTGCATATCAAATATACCCTTGTTCACTTTGCCATCCTTCTTATCCACCAAATATTTAGGGCATTTCCGCTTCCCGTGACCATTTCCTTTGCAGTGTAAGCACTCAGTTTTAGGCTTTGGTCCAGCTTGGAGCTTCTTCGCGGGAGTGACAACTTGTTTGTCATTCTGCTTGAAGTTTCCCTTTCTTTCCCTTTGCCCTTTTCTTGAAACTAGTGGTCTTGTCAATCATCAACACTTGATGCTCTTTCTTGATTTCTACCTTCGTCGATTTCAACATCACGAAGAGCTCGGGAATCATTTTCGTCATCCCTTGCATACTACAGTTCATCACGAAGTTCTAGTAACTCAGTGATGGTGACTAGAGAATTCTGTCAATCACTATCTTATCTGGAAGATTAACTCCCACTTGATTCAAGCGATTGTAGTATCCAGACAATCTGAGCACATGCTCACTAGTTGAGCGATTCTCCTCCATCTTTTAGCTATAGAACTTGTTGGAGATTTCCTATCTCTCAACTCGGGTATTTGCTTGAAATATTAACTTCAATTCCTGGAACATCTCATATGGTCCATGACGTTCAAAACGTCTTTGAAGTCCCGATTCTAAGCCGTTAAGCATGGTGCACCAAACTATCAAGTAGTCATCATTATGAGCTAGCCAAACATTCATAACGTCTGCATCTGCTCTTGCAATAGGTTTGTCACCTAGCGGTGCATCAAGGACATAATTCTTCTGTGCAGCTATGAGGATAAACCTCAGATCACGGATCCAATCCGCATCATTGCTACTTACATCATTCAACATAGTTTTCTCTAGGAACATATCAAAATAAACATATGAAAGCAACAATGCGAGCTATTGATCTACAACATAATTTGCAAAATACTACCAGGACTAAGTTCATGATAAATTTAAGTTCAATTAATCATATTACTTAAGAACTCCCACTTAGATAGACATCTCTCTAGTCATCTAAGTGATCACGTGATCCAAATCAACTAAACCATGTCCGATCATCACGTGAGATGGGGTAGTTTTCAATGGTGAACATCACTATGTTGATCATATCTACTATATGATTCACGCTCGACCTTTCGGTCTCCGTGTTCTGAGGCCATATCTGCATATGCTAGGCTCATCAAGTTTAACCTGAGTATTCCGCGTGTGCAAAACTGGCTTGCACCCGTTGTAGATGGACGTAGAGCTTATCACACCCGATCATCACGTGGTGTCTGGGCACGACGAACTTTGGCAACGGTGCATACTCAGGGAGAACACTTCTTGATAATTAGTGAGAGATCATCTTAAAATGCTACCGTCAATCAAAGCAAGATAGGATGCATAAAGGATAAACATCCCATGCAATCAATATAAGTGATATGATATGGCCATCATCATCTTGTGCTTGTGATCTCCATCTCCGAAGCACCGTCATGATTGCCATTGTCACCGGCGCGACACCTTGATCTCCACCGTAGCATCATTGTCGTCTCGCCAATTTTATGCTTCTACGACTATCGCTACTGATTAGTGATAAAGTAAAGCATTACAAGGCGATTGCATTGCATACAATAAAGCGACAACCATATGGCTCCTGCCAGTTGCCGGTAACTCGGTTACAAAACATGATCATCTCATACAATAAAATATAGCATCATGTCTTGACCATATCACATCACAACATGCCCTGCAAAAACAAGTTAGACGTCCTCTATTTTGTTGTTGCAAGTTTTACGTGGCTGCTACGGGCTGAGCAAGAAACGTTCTTACCTACACATAAAAACCACAACGATAGTTCGTCAAGTTAGTGCTGTTTTAACCTTCTCAAGGACCGGGCGTAGCCACACTTGGTTCAACTAAAGTTGGAGAAACTGACACCCGCTAGCCACCTGTGTGCAAAGCACGTCGGTAGAACCAGTCTCGCGTAAGCGTACGCGTAATGTCGGTCCGGGCCGCTTCATCCAACAATACCGTCGAACCAAAGTATGACATGCTGGTAAGCAGTATGACTTGTATCACCACAACTCACTTGTGTTCTACTCGTGCATATAACATCAACACATAAAACCTGGCTCTGATACCACTATTGGGGAACGTAGTAATTTCAAAAAAATTCCTATGCACACGCAAGATCATGGTGATGTATAGCAACGAGAGGGGGAGTGTATCTTCATACCCTTGAAGATCGCTAAGCGGAAGCGTTTATCAACGCGGTTGATGTAGTTGTACGTCTTCACGATCCGACCGATCCAAGAACCGAATGCATGGCACCTCCGAGTTCTACACACATTCAGCTCGATGACGTCCTCGCCTTCTCGATCCAGCAAGACGGGCGAAGTAGTAGATGAGTTCTGGCAGCACGACGGCGTGGTGACGGTGTTGGTGAAGTACAATCTCCACAGGGCTTCGCCTAAGCACAACGGAAACTATGACGGAGGATAAACTAGAGGGGACGGGGTTGCCGGCACACGGCTTGGTGTTTCTTGATCTGTCTTTGGTGCTAGCCCTGCCCCTCTATTTATATGTTGAGCCTTGGGGTCGAAACTTGGAGTAAAAGCCTCCACAAAGTCGGTTTCACCCGAAAGGCAAGAGTCCTTCTCGGACTCCAGGGCCAGACGCCAGGGTTCCCGGCGTCTGGATCCAGACGCCAGGGACCCTGGCGTCTGGCCCCTGGACTCCGCAAAACTTCCTTTTGCGCTTTCCAAAAACCTTGTGGGCTTTCCCCTTTGGCCCAGATAACGTGTTCTCGTACCCAAACATTTCGGGAAACATCAGGAACCCCTTCCGGAGATCAAACACTATTATCCCATATATCAAACTTTATCTCCGGACCATTGCGGAGTTCCTCATCATGTCCATGATCTCATGCGGGACTCCGAACAACATTCGGTTACCAACATACATAACTCATATAATACTATATCATCAACGAAACGTTAAGCGTGCGGACCCTACGGGTTCGAGAACTATGTAGACATGACCGAGACACATTTCTGGTCAATAACCAATAGCGGAACCTGGATGCCCATATTGGCTCCCACATATTCTATGAAGATCTTTATCGGTCAAACCACATAACAACATACGTTGTTCCCTTTGTCATCGGTATGTTACTTGCCCGAGATTCGATCGTCGGTATCTCAATACCTAGTTCAATCTCGTTACCGGCAAGTCTCTTTACTCGTTCCATAATACATCATCCCGCAACTAACTCATTAGTTGCAATGCTTGCAAGGCTTTAAGTGATGTGCATTACCGAGAGGGCCCAGAGATACCTCTCCGACAATCGGAGTGACAAATCCTAATCTCGAAATACGCCAACCCAACAAGTACCTTCGGAGACACCTTTAGAGCACCTTTATAATCACCCAGTTACGTTGTGACGTTTGGTAGCACACAAAGTGTTCCTCCGGTAAACGGGAGTTGCATAATCTCATAGTCATAGGAACATGTATAAGTCATGAAGAAAGCAATAGCAACATACTAAACGATCGGGTGCTAAGCTAACGGAATGGGTCATGTCAATCACATCATTCTCCTAATGATGTGATCCCGTTAATCAAATGACAACCCATGTCTATGGATAGGAAACATAACCATCTTTGATCAACGAGCTAGTCCAGTAGAGGCATACTAGTGACACTCTGTTTGTCTATATATTCATACATGTATTATGTTTCCGGTTAATACAATTCTAGCAGGAATAATAAACATTTACCATGAAATAAGGAAATAAATAATAACTTTATTATTGCCTCTAGGGCATATTTCCTTCAAACTTTGCAAAAGGTCCAGGGACTTGGCCATATGGAGTGTGCTGACCGTAGTACTCTTCCCCACGGTCGGACCTAACTATCTTTATTCTTTTATCATGCTGATTTTCAACTTCGGCTTTGAATATTTTAAATTTATACAACGCTTCAGGTCTTTCTTCAATTGGATAAATATATCCATAGCGAGAGTAATCATCTGTGAATGTTATGAACGAGTCACATCCATCCATACTTTTCACCGAAAATGGTCCACAAATGTCAGTGTGAATGATTTCTAGTGTGCCTGTGTTATGGATTGCACCTTTTTGATTTGTTTTGTATACTTTTCTTTAATGCAAGCTACGCGTTGTTCTAAGTCTGAGAATTCGAACGGAGGAAGAATTTCACTTTTGACTAATCTTTCTATTCTCCCCTTGGAAATATGGCCCAAGCGATAGTGCCATAATTTCAATGAGTCGAATGTTCTCTTTCTTTTCTTTTGTTCTTTATTCGACGCGGAAACATGTGTTAACAAATAAAGCTCATTGTGTAGTAAAGCATCACCCACATAAGCATTATTTCACCATAAGGCACACTTGCCATGTCCAAAATAACATGCATAATTATCTTTCTCCAAACAAGAAACACTAATTAAGTTTATATGACATGATGGAACAAATAAAACATCTCTAAGTAGAAGATTGAATCCATCAGCCAACTCCAAGGAGATGTCACCGACAGCTTCAACTTCTGCTTCAACTCCATTTGCCACTTCAGTGCGTCTTTCTCTTCTTTGCATAGTCCGCGTCGAATGGAGTCCTTGTAAAGGATTTGCAACATGAACAGTTGCTCCTGAGTCAATTCACCAAGTGGATTTTGAAAACTTTATATACAAGGCTTCATTTACAAAGAAAACTATATTCTTACCTCTTTTTGCAATGACTGACTTCAGCCAAGCTGCGCAGTCTTTCTTGTAATGCCCTTTCTGCTTACAGTGGAGACATATGTCTTTGTCCACTAAGAAAGGTTGTTGCTGACGCTGATGCTGATAGGGAGCTTTTCACTACTGGAATTAGCTTATTTGCCGTCTGCCAACTCTTTGTCGTCGCTGGCTGATGGCAGAGAAGGTCTTTGCCATCAGCCACAAGAAAACGGACGACAATGAGGCAGCGGACGACAATGGAAGGCTTTGCCATCAGCATATCTTTGCCGTCCGCTAGCTGACGGCAAAGAGGATGAGTGGCAGGCTTATGAGGGTGCCCTAACGGCCATTTTCTTTGCCGTCTGCTGGCTGACGGCAAAACTTCTTTGCCGTCCGCCAGTTGTCGGCAAAGAAAATGGCCGTTAGGTTGTCGGTTTCCCCCTGGCCCCACACCACTAGGTACGCTCTTTGTCGTCTGCTAACAGACGACAAAGAACTGTGACCTACTAAAAAGGGTCGGACCGCGCCCACGCCCCCATGCCCCTCTCTCTCTCGATCTCCTCCTCCTTCATCACCCGTGCCGCCGCCCTCGACCGCCGCTCCGCCCCGCCACCTCGCCCCACCGCCACGTCCCATCGCCCCACCGCCCCGCCGCCACGCCGCCCTGACCCATCGCCCCACCACCCCG
>NC_041386.1:688409245-688411924 GCF_002162155.2 Triticum dicoccoides
GCCCGCCGCCTCCTCCACCACCATGGAGCCAAGGTGAATCTTTTTACTAATTTTTGTGTTTAGGTTTAATTAGGTTATAGTGGTAGGATTAGTTTATTGCTAGATTTAGGTTTAGATAATTAGAAGAAGAAAAAAATTGAAAAAAAAGACGCAGTAGAAGAAGATGAAAAAGGGAAAAAGGAAGAGGGTTGCCGAGGGGATAGATGGTGGAGCCAGTGGGTCCTGTCGGTCCCGACGCCCATGCCGAGAACCCCCTGTCCGAGTGCTGACCCGTCGACCGTGTCTCGCCATACCTGAGGAAAAAAGAGAAAGAAGAACAACAAGAAGAAAAAGACACCCCGACCCACGCCCCGTACACCACGACACTACGTCCACGTCCCACTAGTGACGCTGACGTCCGGCGTCCCAAAGCAACTGTTCTCGGCGTCGATGGCGGTCGAATACCCTTGCGAATTAGGGGGTTAATTAGGGGGTTCCTCGTTGTCGATGGTATCCTAAATAGCAAGTATCATCAGTGCGAGGTACATGTGGTTGTCGTTGTCGAATACTACATCCACGTCCCACAAGTGACACAGGGGTCTTGTGTCCAGCAACAATAGTTCTCGGCATTGATGGCGGTCGAACACCATGGTGAATTTGTCTGGCAGCCTCAGAGATGATATTTGAAAGCTATGTGTTGAAACTTGAAACACCCAAACTAACTCAAGTCGGTTTGGTTGTTTGAAATTTCAAAACTTGGCTTTAATCCTCATCGCAGAGGCTGCCAGAAAAATTTGCGAGGGTGTTCAACCATCATAGGCCACCAGAACTATTGTTACGGGACGCCGGGCGCCGGCTTCACTTGTGGGATGTGGATCTAGTGTTTAACACCGACCGCCTCATGTACCTTGCACCGATGGTAGTTGCTATTTAATTTACCCGGGGACGAGCGGGTTAGAGGGTTCCTCAGTGTCGATGGTACCGTAAATAGCAAGTATCGTCAGTGCGAGGTACATGTGGAAGTCGATGTCGAATACTTGCTATCTTACTCATCTTTCGATTTAAATATGCAGTTATTTCATCGTTGCGAGGGTCTAGTGTTCGACAAGCTTGGCGCCTGCGTTCGTTGGTGAGCACAAATGACATCTCCTCCTCCCCCATCAGTTGCTCTGTTCCGGTCTTCGTGCCGATGAAACTTGCTAGCTATAGGTGTTAATCATCAGTATGCGTAACCACTACGCGTCTCCCATTCGAAAGGGTTATATCTATAAATATGCATGCATTTGCATATTTATAATCGTGATTCTTTTGAATTGTCCAACGTTATCCATGGACAGCCCGAGTATGTGTAGATTGGGTTCGTTTTCCCATATGCTCAGCTCCGGATCCGATGCAGAATTTCGTCAGTGCCTCCCTGTTGTTCTCCTGGTACACATCCTCTCTGCTTATTGCCGAGACATGTATCAGGAGAACAACAGGGTGGTGCTACCGAAATTTTGTGTCGGATCCGGAGCAGAGCATGGGAAAACGAACCCGATCTACACATACTCGGGTGGGATTAGGACCTATCCTTACCTATTAGCGTGTAGGTTGCATGGACGTAATAAAACTAACAAACTCCAGTAACTAATGAATATGGTTTGCTTAATTCTGTATATATTTCTTGTGTATCCAGTAGGAAGTCAATATGAGTGATCGTGCGTGGATGTACACCGGTTACACTAGTTATCGAGGAATGGTTAATAAAAACTAAGGGGTTTGTTAGAGCCGCATTTGCAAATGGCCAGAAATTAAGTTGGTGCCCCTGTGTCCGGTGCGATAACTATAATCAGAGGGACAAGCTTCAAATGAGTAAATACCTGCAGAAGTTTGGTTTTACGCCTGGTTACACGGTCTAGACATTACATGGTGAGTCTGCCCAACGTGCCAGAGCTGAGGTGGTTCGTCGTTGCACCGACGGGCATGGTACCGGGACCGCGGACATGGTGCAAGACTTTGACAATGCTCGGGACTCGGACAAGGAGATGGAGGAATCTGCAAAGGCCTTCACTGAAAAGTTGGAGTCCTCAAAACATCCTCTCCACGAGCACACTGAGCTTTGTCAGCTAGATACCATCTCACAAATAATGGCTTTGAATGCTCAATTCAACTTGGGCAAAGAAGGCTACGACGCGATGATGGCAATTTTCAGATGATTTCTACCCAAAGGCCATGTGCTACCTCCAAACTTGTACCAGTCAGACATAATCCTCTGTGCTCTTAAGATGCCCTATGAGAAGATACATGCCTGTGAGAAAGGATGTGTCTTGTTTAGGCTTCAGTATGAGGACTTCAACTATTGTCCCATTTGCAATTCTTCCAGGTATGTTGTGGTAGAAAACGGTATGGGTGAGAAGATGCAGACTAAAATATCCGTTAATGTTCTACGATATATGCCAATCGTACCAAGACTACAACATCTTTTCATGGTCGGAGAGATGGCCAGACAGATGACATGGCACAAAACGGGCCAAAGAACCAAACTAGATGCAGATGGGAATGTGATGATGGTGCACACATCGGATGGTGAAGCGTGGAAGCGCTTCATGCATTACATAAGGAAAAAAAGGCAGATCCAAGGAATCCTCTAGTCGCTGTCAACACAGATGGGTTCAGTGTGTTTGGTCAGATGGCAGCCCCATACAGCTGTTGGCCCGTGTT
>NC_041386.1:688412305-688414853 GCF_002162155.2 Triticum dicoccoides
CCCCTAGGCAGATTATGCAAAGACAGAAAATTTTCCTGACGTTGATAATTCCAGGGCCCAACTATCCGCGGAAGAATATGAATGTGTACATGCAACATGTTAAGGATGAATTGCAAGAAGCTTGGGATAATGGGTTCAAGACATATGACGCCTTTAGCAAAGAGAACTTCATAATGCGTGCCTGGTACATGTACTCGACGCATGACTTGCCGTTGTATGCACTATTCGTTGGCTGGTGTGTGCATGGAAGGTTCCCGTGCCCCACATGCAAGGGAGCTCTTGAGTTTTGTTGGCTGACGACGGGGAACAAGTATAGATGCTTCAACTTGCATAGACAGTTTCTAGATCCTCGCCATAAGTTCAGGAAAGACAAGAAGAACTTCATGATAGGTAGAGTTGTCAAACACTCTGCACCACATGCGTTGGCAGGCCAACAGACCCTAGAGCAGTTAAACGCTCTCGAGCCAGATCCAGAGCGTACAGGGTATTTCAAGGGGTATAATAAGGAACACGCCTGGACTCAAAGACCTCCTTTGCCCACACAACATAGACGTGATGCACACTAAAAAGAATATCGCCGAAGCCATTTTTGGCACATTGTTTGGCATAGAGGGGAAATCAAAGGATAATACTAAGGCTAGAGACCGTTACAAAACATGCAAGAACCGAAAGGAAAGCGGAACTAGAAGAAGCCAAAGGCATGGTTTAATCTTGGAAGGCCAGCTATGAAGGAAATTATTTTGTGGGTAAAATGAGTTGATGTTCCCCGATGGGTATGCATCAAATCTAAAGAGGGGAGCAAGTCTTGATAAATTGAAAATATTTGGTCTAAAAATTCATGATTGGCACATATGGATAGAGCGGATAATGCCGGTGATGTTGTGTGGCCTCATCCCTGAGGATCAATGGCTAGTACTGGCAGAGCTGAGCTATTTCTTCCGTGTTGTTTGTGCGAAAGAACTATCGCCTGACCTCCTAGAAGAAATGGAACAGTTGGCACCGGAGTTGATCTACAAGTTAGAGATGATCTTTCCGCCAAGCTTCTTTAATCCAATGCAACACTTGATTTTGCATCTCCTGACCAAGGCACGATTGGGGTGGCCCGTGCAAAATCGTTGGTGATACTCAACTGAGAGGATGTAGAAGATGCTTCGAGCAAAATGTGAAAATAAACGTAGAATAGAAGCATCGATGGACGAGGCATTCATCACTAAGGAGGCGTCAAACTTCGTGACAGCACAGTACGAAGCCAAAAATCATCATTTGCATAATCCGAAGCCTTGGTACAATGCTGACGAGCCTAAAGAGGGTCAATCCAACCTCAGCCTATTCAGAGGGAATCTTGCACCATCCAGTGCTTGGAAACCAGTATCGCTGGATGTTGAAGAATGGCGGACCATTTCACTGTATCTCTTTAACAACCTAACAGAAGTGCGGCCGTACATCGAGTAAGATCTCGTTACATTGTTTCGCAACTTCTAATTTCTTTGAACTGCTCTTATTGCTGGATATTTGACGCAGTCGATACGTCGCCATATTCTTGTTTGGAGCGGTGATCCAAAAGGATTCAGTCAAAGAGTATGAGCTTCTGGCAAAGCAAGGAGGCGAATATCTCGGCTTCATCTCTTGGTTCAAAAAACGGTAATTTCCATTAGACCCTTTCATTTCTTTGGCTAATTTGCGACTAATGCAACAATACTTTCGTATTAAACTTTTAGGCTAATTCAGAGATTATGGATGCCGAATTGAGACAAGTAGCTAATGGTTTTCAATATAAGGTCCGTTCATTTGACAATTACGACATCAACGGGTATCACTTTCGTACCTATGGCAAAGAGCTATCTATGTCCGATCGAAAGTCTACAAATTGTTGTGTATCTACTATCGGCGAAGGAGGTGTCGAGTATTATGGAAGAGTTGAAGAAATTTATGAACTTCAATTCTATGGTGAAAACCCACCAAACGTAGTAGTCTTTAGATGTTATTGGTTCCAGCCCAGGGAGACTAAAAGGACTCATGAACATATAGGGCTAGTCGAAATCAAACAAAGCACCCATTTGGATGTTCCCAGTGTCTATATTATGGCTCAACGGGCAACCCAAGTTTTCTATCTACCGTGGGCCTGTCAAAGTGATCCAAATCTCAGTGGTTGGGATGTCTTTTATGAAGTGCCGCCACGTGTTAGACCACCTCCCCCCAATGAAGAGGATTATGAACGTCACATTAACCAAGACACATATGACGAAGGAGAATTCTTCCAAGAAACACGTCTTGCCAAAAAATGTTTCAAGAAACGCTCTACTCCACACCAGAACATTGAAGTAGAAAACGATAGTGAATCCGACCCTGAGCCGGAACAAGAAGAGCTGGAAGAAGAGGAAGTTACTGCTGCATATGACCTGTCAATGCTTGAACGATTACATAAAGGTGGCCTCACTACTAGGGAAAAGCCTATACATAGAATCTTACCAGCAGCGCTCCTCAAAATACCACGCTACTGCTATTTAGCAGCAGCGCGTTTAACCAAAACGCGTTGCTGACAGGAAAA
>NC_041386.1:688415162-688430719 GCF_002162155.2 Triticum dicoccoides
TAGCAGTAGCGCGCTGCACTGAACAACGTTGCTGCTATAGAAGTTAGCAGCAGCGCGCTTCTAGCAAAAGCGCTACTACTAAGATCAGCCCAAAAGTTTAGTCCCACCTCGCTCCGTGAACAGGGTGTTTACCACCTTAAATATGTTATTTCTGAAACTACCACAACCAGTTGGTCTTCATTGAACTCTATGTGTAAAATTTGTGGCCGCAATATGAGTCCTCTCCGGTTCCTACCGGAGGGGACTCATATTGACAATTCAGATTGTACACAAAAAGATCATTGATGGCCAATGTAATTTTGCATTCACGTATTTTTTGTATAGTTACACTTAGCAGTAGCGGTTTACATGCAAAGCGCTACTGCTATTCAGATTAGCTGTAGTGCCTTTTGGCAAACGCGCTACAACTATCCCTACCTTATCCCCATGCGCACGACCGGCCCTCACTCACACTCTCACTCTCGCCCACGTGCCGATAACCGTCCTCGTGTGTTGCCGCCGCCACCGCCTTCGTCCATCCGCCGCCGAGGTACTCCCCTCCTTCCGTCCCTCCTTCCTCCTCCTCCCTCCTCCCTCCGCCTGTGGCCGCCCCTCCCTCCTCCGCTGCCGCCCTCCTCCCTCCGCCTGCGGCCGCCCCTCCTCCCTCCTCCGCCGGCAGCCCTCCTCCCACCGCCCTCGACCTCGCCGCCCCTAGCTACCTCTCCGTCGCCCCCCACCTCTTGCCACTAGTTAGTACTAGATTTAGTAGTAGTAGATGTTAATTTAGGGTTCATACCTAGTACTAGATGTTGCTTAGTTAGTACTAGATTTTTAGTAGTAGTAGTTGTAGTTGAACTACTTTAGTTGTAGTTGAACTAGTTTAGTAAGTAAATTAATAAACTAGTTGAACTAGTTGAATTAATAGAACTAATGTATTTTTAGTAGGAGAATTAATATAACTAGTTGAACTACTTTATTTTTAGAAAGAACTAGTTTTTTTCTATTTATAGTAAGTCTATATTTAGTAAGAACTAGTTGAATTAATAAAACTAGTTGAACATGTCATATTTGTTGTTATTTTTTAGTTTAAGCAATTATTCGGGATGTATTAGTGATAACTTATATGGTTTCAGGTGACCACCTCGTCCCCGTCACCGACCCCCTCCGACATCCCCGTCGTCGTCCCAGTCACTGACCCCCTCCAACATCGACGTGAGACCAGCCAAATATCCTTGTATATCTTGTGTTGTTGCTCAAATAGGATAAGTGGTTGACCAAGTGGCCATTCATGTTCAGTTTACATCTCCGAGTGGCCTATGTTTTGCCGGAGTGTTGATTAATTTCCGTTCCGGCAAATTTCAGGCGCTCGATATGTCCTTTTTTAGCAAAGGTCATGCCGGATTTTTTCGTGAATTCTGGCATGACTTGTGCTAGAATATGTACAAGTTTAATCTTTGAATTATGAATGTAGGAAATGTCGTACTCGGGCGACGACAGTCTCCCGGGGGAGTGTAGCTGGTGCCACGACGATCGAGGTATGTGCGACAGGTTCGTTCGGCTGGACGAAGATTGGCGCTTCACCATTAAGCTCGAGGAGACCTTCGATTGTGAAACGGTATGCAACAACGACAAGTGTTTTTTTCGTAATTAAGCATGACTTCAACTATTTCAACGTCTAATTTTCATATTTTACAATTTGACTAGCTTATCCCATGCCATGCAAGACGCTATGTCTTGGAGAGGATGGGTTTTGAAGACCATGAAAATTTCGAAACAAAGAAAATACACCTAAGGATCCATCATGATATGGATTTTGAAGTAAATCTGTGCAATGCTCAAAGCGTAACCCATTTTGGTTGCCAAAATCGGGAAGCACTTTGCAAAATGTATGGTTTTTATGAGGGTATGATTGTCACCATGGATCTTGGTGATCCTGACATCGAGCAAGACAATATGGACATTTGGGTCCTTGTTGATACGCTTCCGATTGTATCGCTATGCGAGTTTCTCAAACATAGTTATTAACTAATTTATATTGTTTATTTCAAAATAGTTGATAGCTTATTTCCATTGACGGCTTATTTTGATTCTTCAAAGACTGTGCGGAAGATGGTAGATAAAACCCACTACACCGATGGCACCGAATTAACGTATAAGGAGAAAAACCATTTGATCACATTTTGTACTCTTCTTGAGAATTACAATAACTATTATCGAACTCCTCCAAATTATGGTGAATACGTGCCACTAGTGCATGTGTTGAACCACGGTAACTTCTCTGGAGATACCCTGGTAAGATTTTTTACTATTACGACATCCGTGCATCTTTTGCATACTTCTAAAACTATTACATTATTGCTAACTACGAAGTTATTATTATGTTTTTCAACAGAAACTCCCGATGGATTGTGTGCCTCATCTGATGTCTCTGCATGGTCGCCTCTCAGTTCTGAACATACTGTCAGGTAAATCTACGGAGCTCACCTGTGCATATCGGATTTCTAAAACCCGTGAACACATGTTCATCAAAGAATGGAAGAAATGTATGGACATTCGCAAGGAGGTTCTTGGAAGTAACATTCAGCGAAAGGCAAGAATTGGAGACAGGCTAATCTCCATTCTCCATAATGGAGAGTCAGGGGCTATCTTGTTTTTTGCTATTTTACCTTAGAAAATGTAGTAGGTCTTAATCGAATGTAATAGGTCCTATGAGGTACAATATGTTTATTATGTGCTAATGTGTTAGAGTTGATAATGAGGAGTACTTGTGATTACGACTAGTGACCAATTTGCTATGTGATGTCATTGATGAAAACTTGTGTATATGACAATGATGTATTATGATGATAAGTTGTTAATGATATATGATGATGATATTATATCATTGGGTGAAAGAACCGCGGATTAGTTTCAAGTGGATGGACATCCACTTGAAACTAGTCCACGGTTCTTTCATCCCATGATGTAATAACTCATTATGATGTAAAAACAATCTCTAAATTTCTGTTGTATGAAAACTTGTGTAAAGGTGTATGAATACAACATGAAATAAAAAAGAAATAAAATACTAAATAATAGTAGTAGCGCCGGAAAGGAGAAGTGCTACTACTAATTAACAGTAGCGCTGTTCTGAGGAAGCGCTACTACTAAGTCAATTTAGCAGTAGCGTGGATCTAGGCGCGCTATTGCTAATCATTAGCTGTAGCACCTTATCAGTAGCGCTCCTTCCCGCGCTACTGATAGGCCTAAAACCCGCGCTGCTGCTAGGCTTTTCCCTAGTAGTGCCTTCCACATGATGATGCATTTATTAATGATGATGATGAGCACGTTATTACCGATAGTGGTGATGATGATGCATTTATTAATGATGATGATGAACACGTCATTACCGATAGTGATTATTAGGTATTCAAATTTTTATGTTGTACTTTGTATGATTTATATAGTTGGTATGTATAATTTTCTTACTTTGTATGATTGTTTCTTATACATAGTGCCATGGTCTTGATGTCCATCCCCGTCGGCCCTCGCTTGCTTTATGATTTAGATGTGGTAAATTCTCTTTCATAACTATTTGTTGCATTTCACATTTATGACAATTATGGCCATCAAGTTGACATAGAGATATTTTAATCTACGAGGTATGTGAACCGGAATTGGAAACTGACCCTCTTGTCGAGAAGATAAATTTAGTTGAAAAATAAAATGAGTATTTGAAAGAAAAAACTAAAAGAATTGAAGAAGAGAAGATGACATTGGAGTTGTATGTTGCTAATGTCATCGATGATCACAAGATGAAGATGAATGCAATGCGCTTGAAGATGGATGCAATGCGCCTGAAGCTTAAGAAGATTAGAAAATATGCCATTGATAATGAGGCTTGGTATCATTATGCCGTTGGATCCATTGTTACCTTAATTGCGATCTTCATCATATTTGTTGTGATGAGGGTAAGTTTTATCTAATGTTTTGCTTTACAAATGGGCCTTTATTCCCGGTTGGTAGCTCCCTTTAGTCCCGGTTGCGATCTTCATCATATTTGCGATTAAAGGCCACCCTTTAGTCCCGGTTGGAGCCGCTTGGCCTGGCCAAAATAGACCTTTAGTCCCCGTTGGTGGCTCCAACTGGGACTAAAGGTCCCTCCTATATAAGCAAGCACTTCAAAAGTTTACAGTTTTATCTTCTTCCTCTGCTTCGATCTCTACTTCGACGACATCGCCTCCGCCCCCGTCGCTGCCCCCGTCGAGCATCGTCCCCGTCACCACTGCTACCTCTTGAGCATTGCGTTGGTGTTCCCTTGAAGAGGAAAGGGTGATGCAGCAAAGTGGCGTAAGTATTTCCCTCAATTTATGAGAACCAAGGTATCAATCCAGTAGGAGGCTCCTCACAAGTCCCTCGCACCTACATAAACAAACAAGAACATCGCAACCAACGCGATAAAGGGGTTGTCAATCCCTTCACGGCCACTTGCGAAAGTGAGATCTGATAGAGATAATAATTTAAGATAAATATTTTTGGTATTTTTATGATATAGATTTGAAAGTAAAGATTGCAAAATAAAGTAGATCGGAAACTTATATGATAAAAGATAGACCCGGGGGCCATAGGTTTCACTAGAGGTTTCTCTCAAGATAGCATAAGTATTACGGTGGGTGAACAAATTACTGTCGAGCAATTGTTGGAAAAGTGCATAGTTATGAGATTATGAAGGCATGATCATGTATATAGGCATCACGTCCACAACAAGTAGATCGAAACGATTCTGCATCTACTACTATTACTCCACACATTAACCGCTATCCAGCATGCATCTAGAATATTAAGTTCATAAGAACAGAGTAACACACTAGGCAAGATGACATGATGTAGAGGGATAAACTCAAGCAATATGATATAAACCCCATCTTTTTATCCTCGATGGCAACAATACAATACGTGCCTTGCTGCCCCTGCTGTCACTGGGAAAGGACACCGCAAGATTGAACCCAAAGCTAAGCACATCTCCCATTGCAAGAAAGATCAATCTAGTAGGCCAAACCAAACTGATAATTCAAAGAGACTTGCAAAGATATAGCCAATCATACATAAAAGAATTCAGAGGAGATTCAAATATTCCTCATAGATAAACTTGATCATAAATCCACAATTCATCGGATCTCGACAAACACACCGCAAAAAGAGTTACATCGAATAGATCTCCAAAAAGATCGAGCAGAACATGGTATTGAGATTCAAAAGAGAGAGAAGAAGCCATCTAGGTAATAACTTTGGACCCGAAGGTCTGTGATGAAGTACTCACAACTCATCGAAGAGGCCTTGGAGATGATGTAGAGCCCCCCATGGTCGATTCCCCCTTAGGCGGAGCGCCGGCGAGGGCTCCAAGATGGGATCTCACGGATATATAAGGTTGTGGCGGTGGAAATAGGGTTTCATGGTGCTCGTGGATGTTTTTGGGGTACGTGGATATATATAGGAGGAAAAAGTAGGTCGGTGGAGCCTCGAGGGGCCCACGAGGGTGGGGGAGCGCCCACCCCCCTAGGGTGCGCCGGGGACCCTCGTGGCCGCCTCGGTTGCTTCTTGACGTCTACTCCATGTCTCCTGGGCTGCGTTTGTTCCAAAAAGATTGCTCCCAAAGATTTCATTCCGTTTGGACTCCCTTTGATATTCCTTTTCTTCGAAACACTGAAATAGGCAAAAAAAACAGCAATTCGGGCTGGGCCTCCGGTTAGTAGGTTAGTTCCAAAAATGATATAAAAGTGTAAAGTAAAGCCCATAAACATCCAAAACGGGTAATATAATAGCATGGAGCAATCAAAAATTATAGATACGTTGGAGACGTATCAGACACCCCCGTCGCTTGGCCTCGTCGGCCGTCACCCCGATGTGAGACTCCCTGCCGCCTTGGCCGCCCTCATCCCATCAAGCCTGCACACACACACCACACACACACACAATACACACACAAACACATTTTCATAACTATTTTCTGTTTTTTTGTTTTTTAGTTTTTTATACTTTTAGTTATAGAAATGTTAGATGAATTATATATATATATATATATATATATATATATATATATATATATATATATATATATATATGAATGTTAGATTAATGTCAAAGTTTTAGATGAATTAGATTAATGTCAAATGTTATATGAATTAGTTTTTTGTACTTTTAGTTAGATGAATTATATATATTCATGTTAGATGAATTAGTTTTTTATACTTTTGTCAAATGTTAGATGAATTAGCTAGATATATTAAAGTTTGATGAATTAGCTAGATATCATATGTCAAAGTTAGAATTTTGACATATATATGGAACATTTGATCATATGTCAAAGTTTGATCATATCTCAAAGTTGAATTTTGACATATGCAACATTTGATCATATGTCAAGATTTGATCATATGTGAAAGTTTGAGTTTTGACATATGCAACATTTGATCATATGTCAAAGTTTGAATTTTGACATATTCAACATTTGATCATATATGTCAAAGTTTGACTTTTGACATAAGAATGCCCCATTATGGATGTGCACAAGTTGATCCATTTTTTTTCCTTATGTATATATATAGAGAGAGAGTAACACTACTCTAATCCCAGGATTAGAATAGTTATTCTGATAACTCCTGTCATATAAGGGCGCGCGCGGAGGTCCTCCCGAACTCGCTCCCGATCTCATCCATCCAGCCCCGACCTACTCGCCTCACCCCACTCCCCGCGCGGCGGCACCAATCCAACCCCCACCGGCGCCGGCCTGCCCACTCGCGCACCATGACCTACATCCCGCCAACCGCCACCCCTCCCTCTCCCGCATCCAAAAGCACCAGCGACGCGCGCCGCCTTGGCGCCGCCCACCACCCAGATCATGTGCTGCCGCCGCCCACCACTAGGACCTCGCGCCACCGCCCACCACCACCGATATATCCCCCTCGGCGCGCGGATCCGGTCTTGTCCGAGCTCCCCCCGGGACGGAGGAACACAGGGCAGAGGCTCCACCGCTGGGACGAGCAGAACAAGGGGCGTCGGCACCTGGAGCAGCTCGCCACGGCTCACCTGGACACCTCCTCCCTACTCCCTCCCATAGAGCTTCCGCCGCCACGCACCCCACCGCCGGCGCCGCTCCTCACCTCTGGCGTCGCCAAGAGCCTACACCACCTCGGGCCTTCTCCCACGCAGCCAGTGGCTGCTTCCTCTTCCTCCAGCTGCTCGCGCTCCTCTGCGGAGGACTCTCACTATTGCCTCTGCAACCTCTGCCTCATCATCCATTGCAGGTGACCTTCTCTGGCGTGTCTGATCGACCTTCCCATCGGCTCTTACTTGAACGTCTGAATTGTTGCTGCTCCTCTGTGTAAACCTGCTGCTAGATGAAGACCATGTAAATCTGAACATTCTAAATCTGCTGCACTACAACGGTTGCTCTGTGTTGTGCCCTTTTGCTGGGTGAAGCTGTTGTTTTTTGCTTGCTTTGCCACAGGATGCTACAGCACTTGGAGCTTGGAATCGATTTCTTCATTAGGTGTGTACTTGGACTGTCGATAGGTAGCTCTGAAGTTTGTTTCTACAATATTGTTGGCAATTCAGTAATGTTGGTTTGAATGCTTCTCTGTTCTTCATCTAATAGTATGCTAAATAAACAATTGGGTCTGCAGAAAAAAAGAGTCCCTTTCTGATTTTGATTCGATGATTCATTTCATATGTTGTTAAAAAAACTAGCAAAGTGGCCCGCTCTTCGCGCGGGCTAGTATTTAATATAGTTTGGTTGAAATAAGTTGATATTTACCAGTCCTTTGGTTAAATAATGTTCATGGAAAATTTTGAAGATATTTTGTTGCTGAACTTTTTTAGTGCTATGTCCTCGAATACGTGAGTTTGCCTAATGTCCTCGAATACATGAGTTTGGCTGCAGTGACGCATACATGGTGTGTGGCTGGCTTGACAATCCTGTCGAGGCGTATTGAAGTTTCTTATTTGTACTATATAATCTTTTCCCGAGAAGTATCGTATGCATCAAATTTGAGTCAATATGGGCGATTTTGTAATGATTATATATTTTTGTTCATATTCCCATGAAGTATAGGTCAGCGTGGATTTTTATTAAGTTTGCATCAACAAAAATTACATATTTTATGCTAAAAATGTGTATTTGTAGTGTACTTTTTTCCCTGGATGATGTACATTAATCATAGTTTTTTATATAATTCATAGCTGGTTTTTTTAGAACAATTTATAACTATTAGTTGTGTTGATTGTAGTAAAATAAAATTTTCATACTTGAATGATTAGTTGGGCTTTTTGCCCAGCAGGCTCACGTAGATGCACACATCATTCAGGCATCTCTCGCACTCCACAGTCCACATCTTCAAAAAGATGCTGGTCTTGCCTGATCCCCTTTCTCTCGTTTCTCCTTTCTTTCCTTTCTACGTTGGCTCCTAGGTTGCTGAGACCGGCTGATGCCGTGCTACTCCTAGATCAAACACATGCTCCATTTCTGAGTTGACTGCCAGGTTGATGCGACCGGTTGACGTCCAGCTACACAAAGAGCAACGTCAATGTTGTCACTGATTTATTGTGGGCATGGATCTCATCTCCAGCATCAAGCTTAGATCCAGACTAAGTTCATCCTCTAGAACACATATCCATATTAGTGAAACTAAAGACCGACAGACATGTCGTCGTTGTCCTCCATAGCGGCTGCCAACTTCCACCTGCAGGTCCAGCTCTTTACCATTTATAGCTCATGTCATAGTTCCCCCCTTCTTGTTATCCTTTTCCAGTATTTATACTGTTAAACATGTGTAATTAAGCTAGTGAAAATATTAATTTGTTTATGCCTGTCCACTTTATTTTTGCTTGGGGTCGGTATGGCAGTTCCCCCGTACCCCTATCAATATTGAAGCTCTCAAGTATGTATGATCCTCAAATATCCGATAATATTGAGCGTCTATGTTAGGTATGAATGAGTTTTTTCCATCAAATGTTGATCCACGTTATCATTACTTATGCATATTATTGGACCATGTCCATACTGCCATATCATTGTAGAAATGATACATTAGTTAGTTATTACATTGAAGATAGGATGTAGTATACACATTTTTTGTGTACTTATTCTTGTATACTAAAATGTCAATAGCAACATCTTGTCAAATAAGAACTATACTAAAAGTGTTTTTTCCATGCCTTCAGAATATTTATTTGCATACTATTACCCTTAGTTCGTCCCTATATTGCGACTCTTGACAATGATACCTATAATTCTCCTTGGGTAAACACATGTTTATGGAGAGATAGGTCTAACTTTTTATTTGCAGGTCTCACCTCCCCTTATTTATTTTTTGTTACCGTACGATTGAACTAATAAATTAATTTAGTTAGTTTTTCTTAGTGACTAACATTTCTGTTTACGGTTTTTGTACCATCATGTATGATGGCTGCTCTTGATATTCGCTCGATTTACTTATGACCAAGTAACAAAATGATGACAGTAAGTTATGAGGGTGAAATACAAAGTCGTATTGTTAATTTGTTTATGCTCCCTCCACTTTGTTGTAGTCTTGGGACTGGAATTGGCAGTATTAGGCCCCCTTACACCTGTTAATTTTCAACAAACACGCAAATACATATAACAATGTCCAGATTCTCTCACTATTGGTTGCACTATATAAAAAGCTTGAGTACTCAGATATCACATAATATAGGTTTGTCAATGTTTGTAACCAATGAAATGTTTTCACGAATTATTACTTTGAGAGTTGTTGGTGTGTACTCAGTGGCACCACCATATAACAGTAATATTATAGTAGCTGCTGCCCTCCGTATACATCTACTGCCAGAGGATCCAAAACCTACTGATGTGCCTACTCCGACGGATCAACCTTTCACCCAAGACCGAGGAAGTTGGTGGATCGAAGGCTTGTACGTCTGGAAGAAACAACCTGGCAGCCAAGATCAATGTAGCAAGTTGATTGGAGGCACATACATTGACTGAGAATAGTGGCCGGGAGAAGAGGTTTTTACCCTTGAGGAGATCAGGAACTGATGCCTTGAACATAGGTCTCCCTTTCTACAAGAAGAGATCGGGAGTTGATAGTTTTCTTTGGAGCTAGGCGGCTGTGAAGAGACCTAGGATCCCGGAGCAAGATTGCAGCGTTGTTGCATAGACTCATTGTGACGGGCACTATGTGAGGTCGAGGACGTTTTACCAAGGGACAGCATATGCGATCGTTATTCTCGAATTGAGCCACACACGTGTGTTTTTGTTTTCCGAGGGACAATGGTTGTGATCTTTATTCCGGGATTGAGCCACATGTAAAGTTTAGGATAGCCGCGGCTTTTTTTTCTTGAAGGAAAGTGAGATATGTCAGCAGTTTTTTTGTACATGAAATGCAGCTAAAAAAGTGAGATGTAGTAGTTTTTTTAGGGGAAATATATAGTAGTAGCTTTTTTGTACCTAAGTTGTAGTAGTTTTTGTATTGTTTTGTTTTGGTGGACGTGAGGTCTAGAACATAAAATGTGGTAAAAAGTTCATAGAACGTGAGATCTAGTATTTTTTTTCTAGTAGTTTTTTCTTTTAGTTTTTTTCAAAAAGACTTGTAGCTAGATATAAGATGTGTACATAGGATAAATTGGTCCAGCTGTTTTACATGTAGTTACATGAGGTATTTTAGTTTCTTATTTTGTTTATTTAAAGGTACATATAGACAGATATAAGGTGTGTACCTTTATTTTAGGATAGAGCCGCACGTACGGGCTCGGTATAGCTGTATGTTTTTCTGTTTCCTTTTTGAGATAGAGCGCTCTTAGATCTAATCCATTGGTTACGTATTTTAAGTTATGGGTCCACCAAATCAATGACCAGATGTTTCTAATTATTGTGGTAATTTCTAGCTTATTTTTCTTTTTTCTCATTAACCCGTCAAGCACTTTTTGTATTGTTTTTGTTTTGGTGGACGTGAGGTCTAGAACATAAAATGTGGTAAAAAGTTCATAGAACGTGAGATCTAATATTTTTTCTTGTAGTTTTTTCTTTTAGTTTTTTTCAAAAAGACTTGTAGCTAGATATAAGATGTGTACATAGGATAAATTGGTCCAGCTGTTTTACATGTAGTTACGTGAGGTCTTTTTAGTTTCTTATTTTGTTTATTTAAAGGTACATATAGACAGATATAAGTTGCGTACCTTTATTTTAGGATAGAGCCGCACGTACGGGCTCGGTATAGCTGTATGTTTTTCTGTTTCCGTTTTGAGATAGAGCGCTCTTAGATCTAATCCATTGGTTACGTATTTTAAGTTATGGGCCCACCAAATCAATGACCAGATGTTTCTATGTGGTAATTTCTAGCTTATTTATCTTTTTTCTCATTAACCCATCAAGCACTTTTTGTATTGTTTTTGTTTTGGTGGACGTGAGGTCTAGAACATAAAATGTGGTAAAAAGTTCATAGAACGTGAGATCTAATATTTTTTCTAGTAGTTTTTTCTTTTAGTTTTTTTCAAAAGGACTTGTAGCTAGATATAAGATGTGTACATAGGATAAATTGGTCCAGCTGTTTTACATGTAGTTATGTGAGGTCTTTTTAGTTTCTTATTTTGTTGATTTAAAGGTACATATAGACAGATATAAGGTGCGTACCTTTATTTTAGGATAGAGCCGCACGTACGGGCTCGGTATAGCTATAGGTTTTTCTGTTTCCTTTTTGAGATAGAGCGCTCCTAGATCTAATCCATTGGTTACGTATTTTAAGTTATGGGTCCACCAAATCAATGACCAGATGTTTCTAATTATTGTGGTAATTTCTAGCTTATTTATCTTTTCTCTCATTAACCCGTCAAGCATTTTTTATATATAATAGTTTATGAAGCAGTTAAGCCATAGCATCATCGCCACCAGAGTAGTTATAACATCCGCTCATGGATACAACTATAGAAGGAGCAGCTGAATTACTTCTTGTTAGTTAGAACTGATGTCTTATTCTTCAGTCTGTTTTCATCTTGAACTACTACATTCTTGCTATTAGAGGAGTGAAACCAAAGCATGTACTTGTTTTTTAATTCTTCATGGGCATATGCTCAGCCACTAGCTAGTAGTAGTCCAGTTATGTTTTTTAATTCATATACAAACGTTTTGTCTTATTTCCCTCACCACTTTCAGGTTAAAAAAGAGTTTTTGATGCTCAGTCAAAAATATGCACTTGCACTAGAAAAAACATGGACTAGTGATTTGTGGAAGTTGAGCTACCGAGAATTGAGGAACTGCTTTGTTTCTTGGATGATTGTGTACTTTACTGAAAACTCTACCTGCAATACAAAACGTAGGTACTAGAAATGAAGAAGTTGATTTTGTCGGAGCAACGATGGAGAGCAAACTTTCATTTATTTTCCTAAATGACATACCTTATATATCCTATCTTTCTTTGCTAACATCAATACTTTTTCTTCATGGCAGGCCCCACATGCCGCCGCCCCATCCGCCGCTGCGACAAGCAACCCTGGGATTGCCACGACCTCGGCCACTAGATACAGTATAGAAGTAAGCTTATTTTTCTCGGTGAGGCCTTTTTTCTTGTGTCGGTTAAGTTTGTGAATTTTTGCTACTACTAATAGGGTATAGAACAGCCTATAAACTTCTATGTTTTTTCTGGAGGTATTCATGCTATGGCTAGTAACCTTTGTATGCCACGGTATACCGCAGTACATAGGACAGGTTGTTCACATTATCACCCCTCGAAAAGCTCCTAACCTAGTTCAGTTGTGTAAATTTGATGTCAACCAGGTGTTTGATAATTTTTGAACTAGTGTTATACTTTGTTGAAGTATAATATGTGGGCTCTGCGCTGCTGCCTAGCTGCCAGACTTGATTCTGTGTTGAGAGATTAAAAAGTTAATTCTCGACGTTTTGTATAAGTTCCTAGCTACTACGGCTACACTTCATTTTCGATTCTTGACATTCTTTCTAAGTTACTAGTAACTAGTATTTTTTTTCTCATCACATATGAAAAACACCAACAAGTCCAAACTGAAAAAATCAAGAAGTTCAATTTTAAAAAAATTGAATAGTTCAACATATATCAAGAACCCAGATTTTCCTCGTTACTAAATAGTAAGCCAAAATTTTCAATTTCAAAAAATGGAGGAGTTCGATATTTACTACAAAACTCGAATGTTTCCTGTTACTACCGAATACACCAAGAAGTTCGGTTTCAAATAACGAAGAAGTTTGACATTTACTAAATGAAACTTCAAATTGTACCATTTCTAGAAATACACCGAGGTCCAAAAAATGAAAAAGAGAGCGGTTTGATGTCTATAAAAATTCAATTTTTTCGATGCCAAACCGTAGTGTCATTTTTTGGCATTTCACATTTTAAAAAATGGAGTAGTTCGATGTATACAAAAAAACTCATATTTTCCAGGTTTTATGCAAAATTAAAGTATGAAGTTCAATTTTAAAAAAACTGTACGATGTTTACATAAAAATCATTTTTTTATTTTCAAAGAATAAAACTAGGAAGTTCAAATTAAAAAACAGAGAAGTTCAGAGATTATAAAAACCTAGGATTTACGTGCTTAATTTTGATGAGTGTTTTAGGACTTAGGGCAAAAAAGTAGAGAGCGGGACAAAAGTAATAACAACCAGAATTTCACTTACATGGTGTGTGTTTCATAAGAGAAAAAATGAATGAAAAAGCAAAGGCTAAATGTTTTGTTGCTAGAAGTTCAAGTGCTCGGCCAGATAAAGTTCAAAAAAAATTGTGAGAGAGGTTGAAGAAAAATACGTGACAGAAGTTCAAGGTGAAAACAACGGGAAATTCAACTACTACACGAAATACGTTTCAGATAAGAATATAAGAATAGAAAACAAAAAGTTTAAAAGGTTTATTGCAAGAAGTTCACGTGCACCTCCGTGCACGGTTCAGAATTTATATTGCGAGACGTCCGACCTCCAATTACATGTTCTAAAAATGACAAAAAATGGCGTCCGCCCTTCAATTGCGTGTAATTCGATGTATACACAAAAATGTGACAGAAGTTCATCGTGAAAACAGCGAGAAGTTCAAGTAATGTAAGGAATGCATTTCGGGTGAGAATAGAAGTATAAAAAATAAAAGCTTAAAAGGTTTTTTGAAAGAAGTTCAAGTGCTTTGTCCGGGGAAGTTAAAAAGTTCTTGCGAAAGAGGTTCATCTTGTATTTTCATGTTCAAAAACACAAAAAATTAATTGTTTTTTGCGTTTTAAAATAATTCTCTCAATCCACAAAGAAGTCTAGTTATTATTTGGGAGCAATTTGATTTTAACAAGAAAATAAAAGATTCAAATTATAAAAATGGAAAAAGATCATGTACTACATGGTGTGTGTTTAATATGAGAAAAATGAATTAAAATGCAAAATCCAATTTTTTTGTTGTGATAAGTTCAAGTTCTCGGTCGGAGAAAGTTAAAAATTTATTGTGAGAGAAGTATCTACAAAAGGAATATCATTTGTATAACACTTATGAATAGATGGGAATATTACAAACGAAAATATGTCACAGAAATTCAACGTGAAAACAGCAGGAAGTTAAACTACTACACCGGTATATCACTTGCTCAATTACGGTGACTGGATGCAGAGCTACAAGCAAAAAAAGCACGTGAAAAATAGAGTGAAGTTCAAGTAGACATGCTGAGAAGTTCAAGTTCTTCACGCAGTGCATTTTCGAAGAATCTGTTTCGCGATAAACACAGAACGAATGATGTCGCTGTTCTCGAAATTACTTGAAAACAGCTAGGAATCAGAGATACCCATCAACATGAAAATGTTTCGCAATTTCCGTAGCTTCTGAACGGTATATTATTTGTCTCATTCCGGTAAAGTTTCTAGAAATTACAGAAAAAATACCTTTTTAGCCATTTTCAAATTTGACTTAAAACCGTAAGGAATTGGGAGAAATAATATGTACCAAAAAGTTTTGCATTTCCTCAAGATTTCTAGCGTCATATCATTTGCTGCATTCAGACGTACGGTTAAAAATTAGCTCGAAAGTACAAACTCGGTGGAACTTGTACCGTTTTCTAAATTACTAAATCGTTCAAAATTAGAAAAAACTTTCAACATGAAAAAGTAGCGCATTTTCATAAGCTTTCCCATGCCATATCATTTTCCTCAATTGGATTAGCCGTTTGGAAATGGCATTGAAAATACGAACTCGGCTGTTCGGTTTGCAAAATTTTACAATTTTCCAAATTAATATTTAACCATAGGGAATTAGATAAAACTATCAACATATGGACTGAGCAGTTTTGCAGCATCTTTCCAACGGCATATTATTTGCCTCACTACCATAAACGATTTAGAAATGCGATCAAAAATATGATTCATGTTTTTTGTTTGAAGAAAAAACGGTTTTCACAACTGCTCTTAAACCGCTTACATTTTGCCAAAAAAATCAACTTAGGTCATAATACTCGTGTCTATATCGCAAGCCCCATTTGAACACTTTTTAGCTGAAGTTCAACCTAGTAATCGGGGAAGGTCAGGTTGGGTAATTCAGGAAGTTCAGTTTGTGATTAGAATATTATTCTGATCC